>NC_138771.1:585726155-585821155 GCF_965119305.1 Pelophylax lessonae
GGACTCAAATGAAGGTGTAGAACCATCTCAAGGATGATCAGAAGAAATGGAAAGCACCTGAGTTAAATATATGAGTGTCACAGCAAAGGGTCTGAATACTTAGGACCATGTGATATTTCAGTTTTTCTTTTTTAATAAATCTGCAACAATGTCAACAATTCTGTGTTTTTCCGTCAATATGGGGAGCTGTGTGTACATTCATGAGGAAGAAGAATGAACTTAAATGATTTTAGCAAATGGCTGCAATATAGCAAAGAGTGAAAAATTTAAGGGGGTCTGAATACTTTCCGTACCCACTGTATATATAAATCTCAACAGGGATTGCTAAATATACAATTTATCTGAAAAGATCCATAGAATGAATGTAAATCAGAAGCATTCAGAATGACAATTTCGGTCTGACATAATGCCCTTCAGAAAATGATGCTAGGTACACACACACTTATATATTCAACAATAAGTGCCGGGTCACACTTGTGCGATGCGGGAAGGCTGCAAATTCGCAGCCTGTTCCCGCATCGCATCCGCACAAGAGGCAGTTCACACTGCCATATGCAATACGCTGGGGGTGTCAATGATTAGTTAACGACACCCCCAGTTTGATCGCATATTGCAGTGCGATCTGACAGTTCGCACAGGATCGGATCGTACAAGTGTGAATCACTGTGCGATCCGATCCTGATGCGGCTGAAAAAATGCCTCATGTGCGACTTTTGTGCGGGTGCAGTGCGAATTTAGCCATACAAAGTGTATGGCTGAATTCGCACTGCACATCCAATCGCATGTAATGAAGGAGCAGTGCGCTCTATTACATGCGATCGCCGCACACGCGGAAGTGTGAAAGGAATCCATTAATCCATCAATTAAGAGAAAAAAAAATACATCTTGAATTCATTATTCACAAGGCAAGAATATGGCTCACACATGCCATGGGTATATGTGAAATGACACCCCAAAATACATTCTGCTGCTTCTCCTGAGTACAGGGATACCCCATGTGTGAGACTTTTTTGCAGTCTAGCCGAGTACAGGACCCCGAAAACCAATCCCCACTTTTAGGCTTTTCAAGGGCGTAAATTGTTGATTTCACTGAAATGCCAAGACAGCACAACCCCCCCCCCCCCCAAATGACCCCTTTTCGGAAAGTAGACACCCTAAGCTATTTGCAGAGAGGCATGTTGAGTGTTTTACAGATCTTACTTTTTGTCACAAAGTTTTGGAAATTGAAAAAAAAAAAAAAAAGGAGGAAAAAAAATGCATTTTCCTGTTTTTTCTTCATTTTCTCAAAAAAATGAGAGCTGCAAAATACTCCCCATGCCTCTCAGCAAATAGATTGGAGTGTCTACTTTGCAAAATGGGGTCATTTTGGGGGGGTTTTGTGCCATCTTGGCATTTCATGGACTTCAAAAGTGTGATAGGTAGTAAGGAGTGAGATCAACAATTTACGCCCTTAGAAAGCCAGAAGGTGCGGATTGGTTTTCCGGGTCCTGTACGCGGCTAGACTGCCAAAGTCTCACACATGTGGTATCCCTGTACTCAGGAGAAGCAGCAGAATGTATTTTGGGGTGTCATTTCACATATACCCATGGCATGTGTGTGCATTATATCATTTACTGACAACTTTGTGTAAAAAAACAAAACACAAAAAATAATTTTCCCGAAACTTGTGGCAAAATATAAAACTATTCCATGGACTCACCATGCTTCTCAGCCAATAGCTTGGAGTGTCTACTTTGCAAAATGGGGTCATTTGGGGGGGGGGGGGGGGGGTTGTGCTATCTTGAAGTTTCAGGGCCTATGAAACTGTGACAGGTAGTCAGGGGTAAAATCAGCAATTTACGCCATTAGAAAACCTGAAGATGGGGATTGGTTTTCGGGGTCGCGTACACAGCTAGAATGCCAAAAAGTCTCACACATGTGGTATCCCTGTACTCAGGAGAAGTAACAGAATGTATTTTGGGGTGTCATTTCACATATTCCCATGGCATGCGTGAGCAATATATCATTTAGTGACAACTTTCTGTAAAAAAAAAAAAAAAATTTTTCATTTTGTGCCAAAATATAAAATATTCCATGGACTCACCATGCCTCTCAGCAAATAGCTTTGGGTCTCTACTTTTCAAAAAGGGGTCATTTGGGGGGTGTTTGAACTGTCCCGGCATTTTATGCTCAATCTTATCCACGACATCACCCACTCTTCTAACCACTAGAAAACCAAGCCTTTTCTGTGACTTTTTGTTTACATGAAAATATATTTTTTTTTTACTAGAAAATGACTTTGAACCCCCAAACATTATATATTTCTTTAAAGCAGAGGCCCTATAGAATAAAACGGTGGATGTTGCAAATTTTTTTGTGTCACGGGATTTGCGCACAGATTTTCCAAACGTAATTTCTGCGAAAAAAATACATTTTTTTAAAATTTATTGCACAAATACACTATATAATTCCAATTTGTTTGGTAAAATTTAAAAGATGATGTTATGCCGAGAACATAGATACCAAACATGACATGCTTTAAAAATTGCGCACGCCTGTGCAGCGGCAACAAAGTACGTACATTTTTAAAAACCTTTTAAAGTCTTTACAGGTTACCACTTTAGACTTAGAGGTCTTCTGCAAGAATTACTGCACTCGACCTGGTGTTCACGGCGATACCTCACATGCATGCTGCAATTGCGGTTTACATATGACACTAGACCAACGCTTGCGTGTGCCATTGAGCGCAAGCACGGGGGGACAGGGGGGGGCTTGATTTTTTATTTTTTATGTTATTTTGACACCTTTCCTTTCATTTTTTTTTTAATCATTTTTATTGTTATCACAGTAAATTTAAAATATCCCCTATGATAGCAATCTGTAGGGACAGGTACTCTTTTAAAAAAAAAAATTGGGGTCTTTTAGACTCTAGATCTCTCCTCTGACCTTAACGCATCTGACCACACCAAAATTGGTGTGATAAAATTCTTTTAAAAATTAAGGTTATATTCGTGGACACAGAGGGGTTTCTCCATAACGCCAGTTGCCGTAGGAATTTGGATCGTCGTGTCTGCGTGAAGGGAGGACAGAACATAAACATCCCGTGTATCCCTCCTCTTCACTGCAAGCAATTTGTCAGTTTTCAAGCAGGCTCTCGCCCCCCCCGACTAAGACTGGAATTTACAAGCCGTTGGGGAAAGCCCCGGCGATTAGGTCGCAGGGTGCCACATGTGCCAATTTGTAATTCAGAAAGATGACTAAATAGTGTCCACGTACAAATGGTACCCCTTTCCGGATAAGGGTGACACCAAGTCCCAAACAATCTTGCCGCTGCTCCCTATGTAGTCTGGGCAGTTCGGGGGCTCCACACAGCTATCTTTTCCCTCATAGACCCGGAAACTAACTGTATAGCCTGTGGCCCTGTCACAGTTTATACAGCTTGACCCCGTACTTGGCACGCTTGCTGGGGAGGTACTGTTTCATAGCAAGGTGGCCAGTAAATTTAATCAGGGACTCGTCAATGCAGACAACTTGTTCGGGGGTAAACAAGGCTGCAAACCGCTGATTAATGTGGTCTACGAGGGGCCGAATTTTGTGGAGCCGATCATATTCAGGGTCTCCCCGAGGACGACAGATTTCATTGTTGCTGAAATGCATAAATCGCAGAATTTGCTCATATCTCGCCCTGGACATGGAGGACCACACTCTGCTCCATACGAGCACCCTGCGATTCCTGCATCTCAACAACTCCAGAATGGGGTCGGGTATGCCTGGGTCTAACAGGGACCCATCTGTCGTCGGAGCTATCTGTCAGGCAGCTGCTGCTGTCATCAGGTTCGTATACTGACACTAATTCTGTCAGTGTAGCTTCCCCATCGCTATCATCTGACATGGCAAGTATACTATAAGCCTTTTCACCACTGTACAAACGTTTGGACATTTTGGTAACTAAATTTACCTGTACAGTGGTGTTGACTCACAGGTAATAAAAGCACCTGGTTGTCAAGGATTATTTCAAGCGCTACAAAAAAAAACTGCTAATGCTAGCAGGGATCAGGCCTGACTATGCTAACAGAGCGGTTTTGTGTGTTGTGTTTTTTTGGAAGTGACAGTAATCTATTGATTACTACACTTGCCTGGGTGAAAGGGTTAAACGCAGGCGCTGGCAGGAATCAGTGCTGACCGTGCAAACACTGCGTTTTGGGAACCCTAAACTATGGGGACGCTAGTATAGTTCTGATCAGATCAGATATTGATCTGTTCAAACACTATACTAGTAATGGAAGTGTATGTGTGCGTATGTGTGTGTGCGTGTGCGTGTGGTAATCAAGGGGTTATTTCTAACTATGCGCCGGGGATCTGCGCTTTTTTTTAGACTGACAGTAACACTAGCTAATGTCACCTGTGTCACTAATAGTGATCAGAAAAAAAACTGTACACTATAAAAGTGACACTGACAGGGCACGGAAGGGGTTGTCGCTAGCGCAACCTCAAGTCACAATCACACTAATACAAAATACAGTAAAAAGAGTATATTACGTGTGTATTAGTGTGCAATGTGACAGGGGGGAAGGGGTTAACTGGATGTGATCAGGGGGTTAAATCTTTATTGGGAGGGGGTGGCGGGTATCCTAAGGATAAAAGGAACGGTGGCAAGCGCTAAACCTGGTCACAAGTCACACTTATACGGGTATATAGAAAATACTGTATACAGTGTGTGTTGTGACAGGGGGTGTAGGGGTGATCGGGGGGATCAGGGGGTTAAATCTTTATTGGGAAGGTGGCGGGGACTCTAAACCTCCTTGGGACAGAAACTAACTTGCTAGCGCTAATTCAGGTCACAAACACACTAATACAAAATATAGAAAAACAGTATATTACGTTTGTATAAGGGTGTAATGTAACAGGGGGGAAGGGGTTAACTGGGGGTGATCAGGGGATTAAATCTTTATGGGGGGGGGGTGGCGAGTATTTTAAGTGAAAAAGGGAGGGCCGCAAGCGCTGCACCTGTTCACAAATCACACTTATACGGGTATATAGGAAAATGCTATATACTGTATACAGTGTGTTGTGACAGGGGGTGTAGGGGTGATCGGGGGGGATCAGGGGGTTAAATCTTTATTGTGGGGGTGGCGGGGACCCTAAACCTCCTTTGGGACAGAAACAAAGTCACTAGCGCTAAGTCAAGTCACAATCGCACTAATACAAAATACAGTATATTACGTTTGTATTAGTGTTGAATGCGACATGGGGGGGAGGGTTAACTGGGGGTGATCAGGGGGTTAAATCTTTATGGGGGGGGGTGGCGGGTATTTTTAGTGAAAAGGGGGGGGGGTCGCAAGCGCTACACCTGTTCACAAATCACACTTATACAGGTATATAGGAAAATGCTATATGCTGTATACAGTGTGTGTTGGGGGTGTAGGGCGATCGGGGGTTAAATGTGCCTATGTAAATGTAGAAGTGCGTGCTTGATGCAGTACTTACAGTTAGATGTGCTCTCCTCTCACGCTGGATCCAAAAAGGATCATGGGAGGGGAGGGGACATCTTTTCTGAGCCTGTGTTTACATTTCACAGGCTCAGAGTGTAATCTGATTGGGCAGAACCGATCTACAGGTCCAGGCCAAAAATGATTGGCCTGGACCTGATGACTGATCGGTTCTGAACCCAATCGAGTCATCGGCGGGACCGCGCAGGCCAGAGCGGCGATGGCTAGTGACGTACCGGTACGTCACTTTGCCTGGCCAGGGCTGACCGCCGCAGTATATGTGCTTGCGGCGGCCGGTAAGTGGTTAAGAAAAAATTGCAAACAACGCGATCCGCACCACTAGTCCAAGCCCTAGCACAGCAGCAGGATGAATGAGAAATACCTACAGGGATCCCAGTAACATACCACCAAAACGATATGGAGGGATATAGAAACGTTTTGTGCAGAGAGAAAAACGATCTGACATGCCATCATGGACTCCAAGAAAATGGCCGCCCTATGCATTCCTATGTGGGAATTACCAAAACATGGCCGCCCATGCATTTCAAAGAGACATTTTTTACATTGATGCACAGCGATACTACAGCAAAATGGCTGCCCTATGGCTTGCCATGCAGTCTCCAGCACCCCCCAGGAGGGTCAGTGGCATTTGGGGGCCCCCACCACAACCCCCCCGCAGAACCGCCACAGTGCCCACAATACATCCGCCCCCCTCAGAGAGGAACCTGCTTGTGGGGGGGGAAATGCCCAAGGGGGGCCTGGTATCACCGAGAGGCCAGGGGAACCGAGGGATACCCAAGGGTCCAACCATCCCAGGGAGGGGACCACGTCCACCCCAAGACCGCCAGATAAATGGGGGGACACTTACCATACCAATGGCATCAGGTGGGCACCACACCAAACAGACTACTTCTCCACCCGGGGTGGGAGTGCTGACGGCCAGGGGGTATGCTGTGACTCAGGGGGCCCCAAGTCGTATGCGTCCCAGCGAGGCGTTTCACTTGAAGGCCAGCCCGTGTCCATTGGGGCTCTGTCGTGGCGAGGCCTAGTGCTAGACTATAACCTGCGCACGCTCGTTGGCCGGGCTGGGAGACCTTAAGGTTCTAGCATATCCAGTCCAAAACCAAGCCGGCTGTTGCATGTAGTTCTCTCAGGAACAAAACTAACTAAAAAGTAAAGTCTTACAAAAAGGTTCCCATAAAAAAAAAAAACTAGCCAAGACCAAAGTCCCAGCAGAGAACTAGGTGCTACGCCTAAACTAGGCAGAAAAACTGAAACCTATAGCAGAGTGTGTGGGTGTATGCCTGCAGGGACGGCCCCATAGGCATTAAAGCTTTTTCCTACCTAGTGTTCTACTCCTGTAGGGGGCAGCATAACCAATGGTCAAGAATTACATGGAGCTGCATCTGTCAATGAATAGAGAAACTGGATTTTTGTCTTACCGTAAAATCTTTTTCTCTGCGGTTCACCGACAGACACAGCTCCACGTCTTCTAGACCATTGGGTTTATGCTGCTTTCTCTTCAGGAGTTGGACTATTCGGGTACGCCCCTGAGCCAGTCCTAGAGGGTAGACCATCACTTCCTGCTATAGAACTTCAGTTTGTAACAAGCAGTGTCAGAAGAATACATTTCTCAATCCAAGGGAGGGACGGCTGCTGTGTCCGTCAGTGAACCTCAGAGAAAAGGATTTTACGGTAAGACAAAAATTCAGTTTTCTCTTTCGTTCAATGACGGACACAGCTCCATGTCTTCTAGACCATTGGGATGTCCCAAAGCAGTGTCAATATGAGGGGGTGGGAAAAACACAGCAAGAGATAATTCCCAACAAGGCGAGACATAGCCAACCAGGTAAAACAGGAGCTCAACCAGAACTGGAGCTCACCACCAAGAAAAAATTACACCCTCAAGAGGCAGGAGCCTCTGCAACCGCAGCCTGCACAATTTTGCAGCTGAACGCCATATCTGAACATGCAAGTACATCCACCTTTTTAAACTTTGTGGATGTGTGTACAGACAACCATGTAGCCGCCCTGCACACCCAAACCACTGACGCCTGATGACATGAAGACATGGAGCTGTGTCCATCAGTGAACGAAAGAGAAAAAATATATACATTTTATTTGGTAACAGCGTTGCATGACCATGCAATTGTCAGTCAAAATAACGCAGTAGCGCATTGCAAAAAATGGCCTGGTCATAAAGGGGGTGAATCTTTCGGAGGTCAAGTGGTTATTAGTCAGGCAGTGAAGTAAAACATTTTCTTTTGCTTGCTATTCTGGAACTAACACGTGGATGTGAGTCAGAATATAACCATTTTCATTAGACAGTCCCTTTAAGGGATCAGTCCACACAAACTGATATTGGTCACAGGGTCTCTTAACTGATAAACCAGATGAAACATTTTTCTTTTAAGAAATTTCATCACAAAAGATGTTTTCTGGACATGAACCATCAAGAACTGAAGCTGCAAAAAAAAAAAAAAAAAAACCCCACATTTGAAATGTTGATTGTAAACATGATTTATGGACACTGGCCAATGTTAAGAGCACATAGTACAAATGTATTTGTTCCTTCATATAAATCCTATAGGCAACTGACCTAGGATCACTTACCAACATTAATACACAATTTATCTGTCCTTTATCTCATCTTCTTGGGAACTTTCTGGGTAAAAACATTCATGTCAAAGCTTCAGGATAGCTTGAAGTTGAACTTGGGTACCTAATACCAAGGTTCACTTATTTTTCACAGGTTTATAAAACCTCAAAAATTAAATACCATGTTTCATTTAAAAAAGTGCCCTGTAAAAGACTTTTTTGATTTTGAGGGTCATCTACTGCTTTGACACATGTATGGAGGATTGGCACTGTACGTGTTTTCATATCAGTCTACACCACCACCAGATACAATAAAGGGATGTAATAAGCTCTGGGAATGAAGATATAAAAGCTTAGCATCAAAGTGCTGTAGGTAACATGGTTGAGATGGGATCCAAAAGAGAAAATAATTTAAAACCCCTCAATGCTGTTTATTTAATAAACTGCGCTTTCCAAAAGCGAATTCTAGTAGAAAAACAACGGGATCAGTTTGTTGCGTCCCAAACATTTAGTTTCAAGTTTCAAGTGTTGAGTGGATTGTTCTTCATATCCACGTTTCCCATTATCCGCAATCCTTTTTAAGAACCAGAGGTGCCTTTGGGAATAAAGACTGCAGGCTGACCATTAGGTGGTTTGACATTGTAGACAGTTTTAGTCTTTATTTAGGTTCAAGAAGGCACTTTGAGTTTACAGCTCCCAAGGACGTATTGGAGGACCCGGTCTACCACCCAGGCCATGCAGAAATCCAATAACAGAACTTTGACGATCACCAGCTTGAACTGGAAAAAAAAAAAAAAAGAAAAAATTACAAACCCATTAATAATGGAAATAAGCTGAAAGTAATAGTACTTTATAGTAATTTCAAAGCTGACTTTTCTATGAGAGTGCACTCTTCAGGACTATCTTCTTAATCCGAGCTTTTCAATTTTGTAAACCACTGAGCTGGATCAATTACATGCAGATCCAGTGTACCAAAAACGAGATATTCATGTTCTTGGTCCAGGTCAGTAAAAGAAGGATCATGCCATCTGTCTAGCAAGCACGATGACCCATAAGAGCCCATTTACATCTATTTGGTCCCACTGCGGTATGTTATTGTTCGTTACGTTAAGATGGCCCAATTTTTTTTATGTCGTTTAATGAAATGCACCACAACAAAGTAAAAATTAAGCATGCACCATTTTGAAGATGTAGCATAACCCAATGCTGGTAAGCTGTCATTTGTTTCAGTGTGCTTCAGTGAAAAGAACACGGACATGTGTTGCCACATGTTACTGCAATGCACAGGTATGAATGCTCCCACCAGGCTTCAATACTTTTAATGATCCTAATTACGAATGCAGATAAGGACTAGTGACTTTTTGCTCTGCACAATTTGCTTTGCATAGGAGACTCAAAAGTACTGAAGATCACAAGTCAAGAAAACAGCCAAACTGATCACCAACACCCTTAATACCTCGATATGGATATTTAGGCAGAACTTAAGTCTCAGTTAAAAAAAAAAAAAATTGTGATCAGGCAGGTCTCTGCAATAATATAAACCCACGTGCCATCTTGCAGTCTTCTTTGGAATATAGACTGAACTGTGCAAGTGCAGATTACATTTTGGCACAGATCCTGTGTTCTAGGATGACTTAATCAACCGGCCAATGAAGATGGCTGCAGCCTGGCACTCTGGAGAAGCTGGGAAGAGATGCATTGGGCATCTGACTGTTGAAGGACAGGTAAATATTGCTAACTTTAGTTCCACTCTAAAGTTTAAACTCCAATCTTTTTTTTTTTTATATACACAGCTGAGAAGAGTTAACTTTTTTTGCTGATTTGTGTGTTCAAATTGGGGAGATGAACCCTTATTTCATGTTCCCATTAACCCTATATGAGAAATATGGGGTTTGGTTGTCACCAGGTCAGGAAGGCACAGACAGCAAAAAAAAAAAAAAAAACAGTTGTGTTTGACAGAAGTCAGGAAGTGATGTTACATTGACATACAAATGGCAATGAAACCTGACAGATGCTCCAACACCAGTGGCGTAGCGTGGGGGGTGCAGGGGGGGCGGGTCGCATCGGGTGCAACATCTGGGGGGGCGCATCTGCAGTGTCACTCTGTCTGTCTGACTAGGACATACACAGTTCACACACTGTCTGTGGCTGCCTTCATCTTTAGGCTGGGAGATGTCCAGCGCAATCGCCCTATGGCTGAAAATGGCGGGTCGGGGAGGGGCTGGACTGTGCCTCACCTGTCCATTGATGTAGGGTGTGGTGGCTTTGCAAACCAAGCCCTGCCTATGCCGCCTCTCCTCACTGCTCAGTCAGTTTAGCAGCGAGTGAGTCAGCAGCCTGGCGCTGCCACAGAGTGGGGTTTTTTTTTTTTTTTTTAATCACCTGATTAGAGCCAGAGGCTCTAAAAGGCTTAAAAAAAGGGTGGACCCGGGGCGCAGAGCAGTGAAAATTCACTATTGTCACACGGATCCTCCTCCTGGCCAATTAGGAAGCGGGTCCGAGACCCATTCCTGATTGGCCGAAAGGAGGAGGCGGGAGGACTCGAGGAAACGCGGGGAACTGAGGAGAAGCCGTCGCTGCAGGTAAGTCTCTTTGCATTGAAGGGGGCACGCTGGTCTCTCTGCATCGAAAGGGGGCACGCTGGTCTCTCTGCATCGAAAGGGGGCACGCTGGTCTCTCTGCATCGAAAGGGGACACGCTGGTCTCTCTGCATCGAAAGGGGACACGCTGGTCTCTCTGCATCGAAAGGGGACACGCTGGTCTCTCTGCATCGAAAGGGGACACGCTGGTCTCTCTGCATTGAAAGGGGACACGCTGGTCTCTCTGCATTGAAAGGGGGCACGCTGGTCATTCAAACTTGTATTTAGATGCATTTTACTTTAATTACATCAGTATTTTCATAACAAACAATACATGTGCTTAGGGGGTAAGGGTTTCTTTAACTAATCTAGTGGAAGAGACTCGAGTGCTAAAATACCGCGGGTTAGGGGGCGCAAATGACTTGCCTTGCCCCGGGTGCTGACAACCCACGCTACGCCACTGTCCAACACTTCCCCGCTCAATCCAAAGTTTGGGCTTGAGTTGGCCTTTTAAACTCTGCCTCAGAATTAAGGGTCAGACCAACCACTGGCACCTTAACCAAAAAAATGCCAGCTTAGCATTTTGGCCATGTGGGCCTGTGTCTCCATGGATAGGGGGACATGAGTCACTAGTTTGTGTGGTGGGCATCACACAATAGTTTCTAAAAGAAGGCATCTACAACAGTATCTGTACAGCTCTTAAAAACACCAGCCGTGGGTTTAATGGAACTGGGCTCTTCATCATTCTAGTGACCTAAAATGGAGATGTAGGAGTCTGGGAGGTATTCTGACATACAGATAATCTGTGTAAATCGAGGGTTAAAAAAAATAAAATGAATAAAGAACGAAAGACAGCCTAATATCAGATATATGGAATGAAGAACATATTAAACTTAAAAGTTTTGCTGCAAAATTCATGCTTGTTTGATAGTTACCTCCACTGGTATGTCCACCAGGCCAAACTGCTCATTAAACTCTGGAGATGTACCAGACAGAAGGCCCAAAATGGCCATTCCTGATAAAACTATACTCCACAGTAGGGGCTTGTTTTCTCGTAAGCTCTCCATGAATGGATGGCCCTAAGAAAAACACAGAATACACATTGGCATATGAAGTAATACATTAGAGACCATGTCAGCCTATCAAATAGAATTTGTTACAAAAGAGCTAAAAGTCTGGAGCATAAGTATGGTACAAAATATGTTTCACCGTGCAGTAAACTTAAAACATTTGATAATTAGTTTATCCAAGACAAAATTTGCTTTTTTTTTTTCCACCTACTGTAACCCTAAATGGTCTAGTCCTAACTCAAATGTCACATTCAGATAAGGCTGTTAAATAGGAGTTGAGTAGAGAGCTTTTTTTTGCATTACCATAGCATCATTGCTGATTCTTAAATACCAATCACTACTATGGCACAGAATAAGTCTCTATTAGAAAGAAGGGCCTGCCTGGCCCCTTTAAAAGTCCAAAGAAACATCACTCTTGGATAATTGCAGCTCCTCAGAAAGGACCAGGTGGTTCCTCCAATCATAGTACTGTAAGTGCCGGTTCACATTTGTGCGATCACAGAGATCACATGTAATTCGGAGCGCACTGCTTCTAAAATTACATGCGATCTCTGTGCGGTGCAAATTCAGACATACGGTTTGTATGGCTGAATTCGCACCGCAATCACACTAAACTCATACAGGACCATTTTTTGGTCCGCAGCAGAATAGGATCGCATGGTGGTTCACACTAGTGCAATCCGATTCTGTGAGAAATTTCAGATCGCACTGCGATATGCGATCTGAGCTGGGGGTGTGGTTAACTTAATTGACACCCCAAGTGTATCGCATATGGCAGTGTGAACTGCCAGGGGTACGGATGCAATGCGGGAACATGCTGTATATTGGCAGCGTTCCCGCATTGCAGAAATGTGAACCGGCACTAAAGCATGCAAGCAATGGGTGCAGTTTATTACACAAACATATTAAAAAAAAAAAAAAAAAAAAAAAAAAAACGGAATTTTTGTAAAATCTTACCTGTAAAATTCCTTTCTCTGAGTCCTCCGACAGTCGCCGCCCCCGCCCCCTCTTTTGGGGTTTGGTTGTATACTCTACTGCTATTCCACTGAAACTGAGGTATGGATACAGGAAGTAGGAGGGTATTGACTGAGGGGACCACCCCCTGGGGGTGGGATATGTTAAAAGCCTTAATATTGACATATTCTGTTGCCTAGCTACTCCTACGGAGCAAAGGTCATAACCCCCCATTGTGACGAATATGAAGAGGCGGCGACTGTCGGAGGACTCGGAGAAAGGAATTTTACAGGTAAGATTTTACAAAAATTCAGTTTTCTCTTACGTCCTCCGACAGTCGCCGCCTCTTCATATTCGTCACAATGGGGACGTCACAAAGCAGTGCAAACATGAGGGGTGGGAAACGCAGTCGCGCCTAAGGCAACGCCGTCTCCACATCAGAGAAAGGAACCTTACCAAGGGAAGGAAACCAGCTGGGCAGCATGAAAAAAAAAAAAAAAAGGTGCTAAACAGGAGCAACAACCCAGGAAAAAACAAATAACCTAGGGATAAAATTATATCCCAAACAGCCAAGGGCCCAAAACAAGGGACCCTAAGGAACTGCCGCACTAAGAACCTTGCGGCCAAAGGAAGCATCAGCCGATGCCTGAACATCCACCTTGTAGAACTTCGTGAAGGTGTGAACGGACGACCAAGTCGCCGCCTTACACACCTGGGCCACAGAAGCCCGATGATGACAGGCCCAAGACGTACTCAGAGATCTGGTAGAGTGCGCCTTCACAGGCATAGGAGGAACTTTTCCCTTCAAAGCATATGCCTGTTCAATGGTCTGTCTGATCCATTTGGCGATGGTAGAAGCCGACGCCGTCATGCCCTTCCTAGGACCCTCTGGAAGGACATAAGGAATCCGACTTGCGAAAAGATTCAGTCCATTTCAGGTAAACCCTGATCGCCCGAACAACATCCAGGGAGTGCAAATCCACCATCTTCGGATGCTTGGGCTTCGCGCAAAGCGAAGGTAGGACAATATCCTCATTGAGGTGAAAATCCGAAATCCTCTTCGGAAGAAAAGAAGGGTTAGGTCGCAAGACCACCTTATCCAAGTGAACGACCAGATACGGAGACCTGCAGGACAAAGCTGCCAGCTCCGACACCCGGCGAGCCGAAGTGAACGCCACCAAAAAGGCAACCTTCCTGGACAACATGGACAACGAGATCTTTCTGATCTGTTCAAAGGGAGCATGTTGTAACACGGACAGAACAACATTCAAGTCCCAAGGAGGTAGGGGTGCCCTCCTAGGAGGGACCAGATGTGCTAACCAAGGAGTTAGATGCCACAGGACGTTGAAAAAGAATGGCCAACGCAGACACCTGACCCTTGATCGTAGCCAGCGCCAAACGCTGGTCAACACCCGTTTGAAGGAAGGACAACACCCTAGACACAGAGTACGTGCGAGGGAAATGCCCCCTGGACTCACACCAGGCAAAATAGGCCTTCCAAGTACGGTAATAGACCTTCCCCGAGGAAGACTTCCTCGCGTTGATCAAAGTGTGAATGACCTCAGGGGAGAGACCCCTATCCTTCAGGACCTCGGTTTCAACAGCCAGGCCGTCAAAGCCAGCGACTGTAAAGCAGGATGGAATATCGGTCCTTGAGACAGGAGATCTTCTCGAAGAGGCAGACGCCACGGGACGTCGACCGCCAGATTCACGAGGTCTGCATACCAGGACCGGCGAGGCCAGTCCGGTGCCACAAGAATCACCGTGTGCGGTTCCGAGTTCAACCTGCGAAGGAACCTGGACAGCAGTTGAATCGGTGGGAATGCGTACAGCAGTCGGTACTGATGCCACGGAGCTACCAACGCGTCTGCCCGAGGATCGCGCGTCCGTGCCACGAACCTTTTCACCTTGTTGTTCAGACGAGACGCGAACAGGTCCACATCTGGAAGACCCCACTTCGTGCACAACATCTGGAAGACATCCGGGTGAAGTGACCATTCCCCCTGGTCCAGGGTCTGGCGACTCAGATAATCCGCCTGCCAGTTCTCCACCCCCGGAATGTGAACTGCCGTTATCGCCGGGACGTGTGTCTCGGCCCAAGACAGAATGTCGGCCACCTCCCGAGCCGCCCGGGCACTCCTGGTGCCCCCTTGATGGTTGATGTAGGCCACCGCTGTGGCATTGTCCGTCTGCACCTGAACCGGACGGCCCTGCAGCCTGTCCGTCCAACGTCGAAGGCAGAGATTTACTGCTCGTAGTTCCAGAATGTTGATCGGAAGGGAGGATTCCTCCACCGACCAAGTTCCCTGGGCGGACAGAACGCCCAGAACACCACCCCAGCCCGACAGGCTGGCATCCGTGGTGACCACCGTCCATGAGAGAGGACGAAAAGACTTGCCCCCCCGACACCGTCGGGGACTGATGCCACCACAGAAGATCCCTTCTGGTGCGATGACTCAATGAAATCTGGAGTTCCAGAGATTGCGGTCGCCCGTCCCACCTGGACAGGATCTCCGCTTGGAGACCCCGCGTGTGAAACTGGGCGAAGGGAATCGCCTCGAAAGCTGAGACCATTAATCCCAAACAGCGCATGCACGTCCGGATGGACGAGCACGGAACGTCCCTGAGGGACCTGACTTCTTCCTGAAGAGACCTGAGTTTGTCTCCCGGCAGGAAGACCTTCGCCTGGACCGAGTCCAGAATCATCCCCAGGTAGGGAAGACGAACCGACGGGCACAGCGTCGATTTTGGAAAGTTTATCGTCCAACCAAACTCCTGCAGAGTCTGCATCGTGACGGACAGGTCTGACACCAGACCCTGGTTGGTCGCAGACCGAACCAGAATGTCGTCCAGATACCCCAGGACAGAGATGCCCTGGGCTCTCAACAAAGCCAGAACCGGTGCAAGCACCTTGGTGAACACCCGTGGAGCCGAAGCGAGCCCAAAAGGCAGCGCCACAAATTGGTAATGATCCTCCGCAATGGCGAATCGAAGGTACCTCTGGTGACCCTCGAAAATGGGGATGTGAAGATACGCATCCTTCAAGTCGATGGAGGCCATGAACTCCCCCGGAATCAGGGCAGCCACCACCAACCGCAGGGATTCCATGCGGAACTTGCGAACCCGCACAAAGCGGTTCAGAGCCTTCAAGTCCAGAATCGGACGCACCTTGCCCTCCTTCCTGGGCACGGTGAACAGATTGGAATAGAACCCCCGAAATCTGTCCCAATGAGGTACCGGAACCACTACTCCCTGAGCCCGCAGGTCCCGCACCGCCAGGTGCAGATCCCGCAAACGCTCCGGAGACAGTTGAAGATTTGAGGGAAAAAATCTGCTCTCCGGCCGAGAAACTCGATCTTGTAGCCAGATCGAACGATTTCCTGAACCCACCTGTCCCGAACACGGGCCAGCCAGGGTTGAAGAAAACCGAGCAAGCGTCCCCCCACCCCAGAACCGGGTGAGGGCGCCCCTTCAGGCCGCACTGTTGTGGGCAGCGGATCCGGGCTGGCCGGACTTCTGCTTACCTGTCCACGGCTTCTTCTGGGAGCCTTGGCCTTTGAACGGCTTACCCTTATAGTGCGACCGAAAGGCACGAAAGGAACCCTGAGAGGGCCGAAAAGAAGCGGTCTTCTTACCAGGAGCCGCCTTAGCCTTGTGGGATTGGGGCAAGAGCGTGCTCTTACCACCCGTGATCCCTTTAATCAGTGTATCCAAGGAATCGCCAAAAAGGCGAGATCCGTTATAGGGTAGATTAGCCAAGGTCTTGCGCGAAGACTGGTCCACAGACCAACACTTCAGCCAAATCAGGCGGCGTGACAACACCGCCACACTGTGCACACGTGCAGCCAACGGTACCATATCCAAGTCCGCATCACACCAATACATGACACCCTGATGGATTTGATCCACCATAGCCAACGTCTCTGGAGGGGCAGAGTCAGCCACCAGGACGCGCCTAAGCACCTGCGTCCAATTTGCGACAGCCTGAGCTGCCATAAGTGAAGCAAAAATAGCTTTGAGCATAGAACCGGTAACCGAATAAGTATGACGGGTAAGAGACTCCAGCCTCCTGTCCGTGGCATCCCGGTACACCGGCGTATCCTCAGCAGGAAGACTTATTCAAAACCACTACCGCGTGATCCACCGGAGGTGGCACACACCAACGTTCATCAGTAGCGGGCGTGAAAGTATAACGCAGCTTGAACCTACTTGGCACAGCAAAAGGCTTCCGCAGATTGCGCCACTGTTCACTAACAGCGCGCTGAAAATCATCAGTGCAAGGAAAAACCTGTGAAAATCTGCGTCTCCGCTGCGTCCCATAGGAGGCTAAAACAGCAGGAGGACATGGCTCATCCTGCAAACGCAGTGTTTGTTTGATAGAAGCAACCAATTCATCCATGAGTGCAAGCTCTTCAGACGAGCCAGGGGGAGAATTATCAACCCCTTCCACCTCGGCCTCCACTTCTGATCCCACAAGATCCAGGGAGGAACGGGACCCCGATAAGGAGACCCCAGCCATAGCAGCCCCATCACCCTCACCCTCGGAATCAGAGGAAATTGAAACTCTGGGCCGTTTAGTGGATTGAGCAGCCACAAGCATTTGCACCTGAGCAGCAAGGTTAGCCACAACAGCAGCCAAATCACCCCCTGAAGGGGAAACAGCAGCCCCTTGGCCTCCCACCAAAGTGAGAGGAAATTTGCTTTCCTGAGAATCCATGCCCCCAAAAATTTTGCAGGAGAATAAAGGGTAACAGCCCCTTTAAAAGCGTGGTCAGCGCAGCCCACCGCACTCACAGGAAAGCACAAACTCAGGCAAGGATTCAGGACAGAGAGGATAAAACCTGCAGAGACCACCGCTGCTGCTGCCTCGATCGGTGCGCCCAGGAGAAGAGGAAGTGATGCAATACAGGGCGCTCTATTAAAGCCTATGGAGGGCTACAAGAAAATGGCCGCCTGCAGTGCCAGCATGAGGCAGGAGCGATCGCCGCCAAAATGGCGGCGCTTGGCGCTGAAAACGCCGCTCCCGCCCACAGTGAAACACCAGCACACATGCAGCATAGTAAAAACAATGGCGGACCACAGCAGCGGTCGCCGCAAGTATGCACAACATGATCCACATCATGCCCCGCAGCACACAGCCTGTCACACAGTAAAAGACAGCACACATTCTGACACAAACAGTGCAGTATAGCCCCCCTCCTTGCATTCCACAGAGTGCAGCTAAAACAGATAGGGAGTCCAACAGTGTGAACAGAGGCAGGGTTACACAGTCCCAGACTGACACCCCCCAAACAGACAGGTCCCCACACAGATACACTTACCTTCTAAATGGCGTGGGGAACCCGCACAAGCGATCAAGCCACTGCACATGGGACAGGGAGAGTCGCAGCCAGGACGCAGGAGGACTGCGGAGCGATACCGCAAGGCGTCCAGTGAGGTAGCCACCTCACCATAGCATCCCTGCAGCGAACAGGGATGGGTCGTTCATTGTGCCAGGAAAAATACCTGACTGAACGCTCGATGGCAGGCTGGGAAGCCACTGACCCACAACCTGCGACCAGGGGGGTCAGCCGGAGACCCAGCCCGCATGATCCTCTTCATCAGAAGAACTAATGCTGACAAAAGTAACAGCTAAGTAAAGAGAGAGAAAAAAACTCAAATAAAATCAAAAAAAGAGAAAAGGCTGAGACAAAATGCCCCAGCATAGAAACATCCAGCTACTCCAAGCTAGACATTGAAACTGAGGTATGGATACAGGAAGTAGGAGGGTATTGACTGAGGGGACCACCCCCTGGGGGTGGGATATGTTAAAAGCCTTAATATTGACATATTCTGTTGCCTAGCTACTCCTACGGAGCAAAGGTCATAACCCCCCATTGTGACGAATATGAAGAGGCGGCGACTGTCGGAGGACGTAAGAGAAAAAGCATTTACATGTAGTTAAAAGCAACAGGCATATCATCCCCCACAAAGGAATCACCGCTGGACTGGCTCAGGATGTAAACCACATGCAGAGTTTAGCAGGAAAGCGACCAGGCCCTGCAGAGTTTAACGCCAAGGCTCTTAAGGATTAAGGGCACGTATGCCCTGCAATGCGAAGCCAAGCCATCACCACGCCCATACTGAAGTCCTACATCATCCGCCCATCCTGAAACATCCACTTCCTACATCTGTTTGTGCGCTTCACTCTGGTTCCAAAAGCCCCTCTACATCCACAGCCGCTTCCTGCCGTTAACTATGCATGCGGTTTCCCTCTTGAGTAGGTCCAGTGGTGATTCCTTTATGAGGGGGTTGAGATGTTTGTTGCTTTTAACTACATGTGAGTGCATACATGCGTACACATTTTTATATGTAATAAACTGCTACAACACGCTGTGACAAACGGGTTCTAGTTTCAACTGAAGCATTGGCAAAGCTCCTTTGTGCACAATTCTGCACTGCTCTTATCGGTGACAACAGGACAGGGGTTCTTCTATTTAGTTGGTATGGTCTAAGGTTTGCAATTTTTATGCGAGGGCTCTTACATTGCTACTCGTTACTTCTGAAAAAAGATGAGGGCTTCCTGTTTTCAACAGAGGAGCTGCATATGGAAATAAGAGGGATGGGTCTTCCGAGTTACCATTACAGATGAGGAAAAAGCATGGTCTTAAAACAGAAAGCATCTTAAAAGATTTAAGCTCTAAAAAAATGCCCATGCCTTCTGTAGAGCAAAATCTACCTGACTTACCTTATAATTAATAGCAAATGTGGCCATCTGCATAGCCATAGACATGATATACACCGTGCTGTTCACCAAACTTGGCTCAAACTCCTTATACAAATCCACAAATGCCTCCTTCCTGGATAATATAGACAAAGTGCACATTAAGAGCAACATCACTCAGTTTTCCAAAGATCTGTACTGTGACTTTGAACAATGTTGTTTGGATACAAACCTGTACAGTTTTCCCTATTTACTATATTGCAACCATAATCTTGAGAAACTAGGAGGGAGAAGTTACAATATGCATAATATGAAATATGGCACAGCAAGTGTACAAAATGTTACAGGAACTGAACTCCATAGAACAGAAAGACAGAAATGGTCTAGTCACAAGTATTCCTTGTGGTGCCAAGATGATCTTTCTCCATTACCGACTTAGCATGCCTTTTTCTACAGTGTATCTTTGTATGGAGACGGCCATCTTGGAAGAGGCAGGGAGTTGTGTCCTCATGTCAGAACCTCCAGCAAGAACAGCACATCTTCGGAAACCAACAAAGGCCGGAAAGCCCTATTCTAACCCTACAAATATACAGACTGCACGCACAGGAGGGTCCATTTACAGGTATTGCAATGTTTTTTTTTTTTTATAATTAACACGTCAAATGGTATTGTTTTCTGGGTACTACTACATTTGACATAAAATCTTTTCAGTTGTACTATAAGGTCCCATTCACACGGCAATGAAAAATTTACTGATGTTGATCCACGTGTTTTCTAGGAGAAAACATGCATATAGATGCGCTTATATGCATAAAGAGCATATGCATACATAACTTTATAATTTATTTTTCCCCTTTGTTTAGACTTCATTTACATGCGTACAAATGTGTATACATGTGTTTATATTCGTAAGCGTGTAAATCACATGGTCTTCGACACAGATTTTTGGTTTCTGTGTTACGATTCTGAAAGCAGCTAATGTTTATGCACCTGTGTGAATGGCTCCATTGAAAATAATGTAGCTGTGTTCAGATCCATAATTAACCACTTGACCTCCGGAAAATCGAAAAATTTTATTTTAATTTTTAAAATCAAAATTTCTTTATAAATGTATGCCAATATGTATTCTGCCACGTTTTTGGTTAAAAAAAAAAAAACCCCAATAAGCGTATATTGATCGGTTTGAGCAAAAGTTATAGCTTCTACAAACTATGGGATATATACTAGAATTTTTATTTTTTTCATACTAGTAATGGCGGAGATCAGCGACTTATTGCAGGACTGCGATATTGCAGGACTGCGATATTGCAGCAGACAATTTGACACTTGACCCTTTGTGGAAACCAGTTACACTAATACAGTGATTAGTGCTAAAAATATATATGTCAATAAATATATGGTCACTGTACTAATGACACTGCCAGGGAAGGCATTTGAAACACCTAGGGCAATCAAATGGTAAATGTGTGCCTAACCAGTGTTTTTGTGTTTAATATGTGGTGCTTTTACTATGGGATGTGCTGGATTTTATTCCCTGCTTGGCAGGGAAACAAAATACAGCACGTCCCTGCTGACAGGACAGAGCTCTGCCTTGTTTACATAGAACAGAGCTCTGCCTATGTAAGCAAGGCAGAGCTCTGTTCTTTCTCCTCACCGATCAGTGAGTGCCAGCAGTCATATATTGGCCAGCAGCCGCTGATTGGCTTAGGCTGTGACTACCTACCTGGAAGCGCCAGATCATGTACTATACCGTTATTCGGTCTGCAAGTGATTAAAAAAAAAAAAACACTTGTATGTGTGGGTTCTTTTTTTTTTTTTTTTAATGACCACCTGAATGAAGCCTGAATGCGCAAATACATGTAAGCGATCATAACTTGTTTTTATGATAATTTTTCCCCTTTTAGACTTAATTTACATGCTTACAAATGTGTATACACGCTTTTATGTGTGTAAGCATTAAAGTGCATGTCCTTAGATGCAGATTGTTGGATTCTGTGTTACAGATCTGAAAGTTATGCATTCAGATTCATAATTAAAACACGTGTATGGGTTTATTTTTCACAGCCATGTAAATGAGGCCTAAAGACAAACTTTGTCATTAAAAACACAATATTGTTTCTGAAGTTAGAGTACAAACTACTTTAAAATGACAGAAAGCTGGGATTATTCTTTAAAATACCAAGCTCTGAGCTAAGATCTTTCCCCCCACTGAAGCACATGCCAAGCGTCTTTCAACTGAGAAGATGGGCAGTGCTAAAAAACATAGACAGTTTTTTTTTTTTTTTCTTTTTTTTTTAAATTTACATGAAGCTAGGGGCTGATTTCTTCCTTTTGTTGAAAAAGGATAACACTCAATTTACAGAACACACATTACTGTAAAATGTCACTAGCATCATTGAGATATCAAATAGTATCTTACCTGGCTTCTGTTCTCTCCATTGCTCCCCTGTATAAATAGATGAGACTGAAGAAGTGGACAAGGAACTGTAAAATCACAGTCAGGATGGTGTATAGGTTGAAGATGTTGGGCAGAGGACGTTCCCTGGAGAGGTATTTTAGAGGCTGAAATGAGAGAAGGAGAACGTAAATTAATCAGTTACTAAAGCAAAACGTAATATATTGCAAGTCCTCAATCTTTAGATGTGGCTGCTACACTAGTTTTTTTTTTTTCATACTTCCTTTCCCTAATCTTGCATCTGCTAGTAATGAAGGTCCAGTCCTAGGATGACAACTCAACCACCCTACTGTACCAGGACAACAGAAACAAGATATGACCACAGACCCACACCCTTCTTTTATTCTTCATAAGACATCATGAGAGGTAACCAAGAACCATGTACAGGCAACAGTCACAGGCAAAAATTACAAGTTACAAGATTTTTAGCAGATCAAAAGTTTGTTTTTTTTTGGCTATAACAAAATCTGTTTACTTATACATTCAACAGACCAAAAGGATCCAAAAAAGCAAAGTTGATTATTCAGGTTTAGCAGTAGTAGGGTGTTGTACCATGTTAGGCCAGCCTTAGAATGTCCGAATCTCGGCTGGTTCAGCAAGAACCAGCTGAGATTTAAATCATTAATAGGAAGGCTGACTGTACCAAGTTGGTACAACCAGCCTGCCGGAATTGCATGCAATTATCTCAATCGGCTGCTTTAGCCGCTAGCAATAATCACTGTCTTTTCCTGGCAGGGATGGCTTCCCCTGCCCCCCTCTCGACGGGAGTGGACAATAGCTCAGCAGGAGGGATTTCCTTGTCAACACTGTGTTGATGGGCGAATCGTGTGAATTTCTTTCCTATCTTCTTGACACAAAAAGGTAAATGCTATAAATTTCCAAACATGAAAACAAAAGCCCAAGTCTGACCAAAAGGATGGATCATTCAAAAGTATACAATGAGACAAGTTTGAGGGGACAATAAAAGCTCGTACACACTTGACGGAAATCGGACCAAATATCCTCCGATTTTTCTCTCTTTTGCTCAGCGTTCATTACCGTTTTTAGTTGACAGTGCATAATGTTCACAAATTTCTCGTCTGATTTTTTTTTTTTGGGACGTTTGTTCCTAGACTTCCGGGTCGTCAACAACTTCAGATCATGCGCGGTCTTTCGTATCCGATTTTTCGCTAACATACTGCATACACATTAAATGAAAATTGGTCGTCTAGGGACGGACGATAACAATTTTGGTGTTTGTCCCTCCGTTTTTTTTTTTGTTGAAAATGTCGGCATCGGCTGCTGAAAGTTGTGTACACACTAGCTGAAAATCGTACTGACGGTAATTTTCGGCAGATTTTCTACTAGTGTGTACCCCACTTTAGTATATTCGCCTCTATGGATGTTTCAGAAAGACTGTCACTTGTAGTGAGAATTGTGCCTGAAATCCTTGTTTGTATTGGTTGCCCCAACAACTCTAAACTTTGATCTCTTACAACAGCCTTTAGTACTAAAGTGTGTCTAGGAAAAATACTTGGATTAAAAATCTATAAGTCATTGCTCCTTATAAGTTTGTGTATGAATATACGTGTTTCTGAACAATTTTTCAGAAATCTATAATGCCTGAAGGATCCAAGTTATCCCAAAAACTTTCTGCATTGTTAAGCCAGCCATAAATGGTTAGAATTTTAGCTGAACTGGCTGAGATTCGATCCATGTATGGGCAAGGCTAACTGTCCCCAAGTAGATCCATCAATCTAGTTTGGTACAGCCAGCATTTCTAGCAATAATCGCTGTGTTCTCCCGGTGGGCGGAGCTTCACACAATAGCACCGCAGGAGGGATTCCCCCATCAACACCGACTGTGTTAATGGGGAAATCCAGCAATTTTCTTTTCCTGCAATCCATTGTTGCAGGAAAGAAAATCGCATCATCTATGTCCTGCTTTAGGGTTTAGGTATGCTTTAAGAGGGCTAGGGAAGGGGGGCTGGGGAAGTTTTATGACAATCTTGAACTTGATTAACCATTTAAGGACCAGACCTATTTACGACACTTGTTTACAGGTAAAAATCAGTATTTTTGCTAGAAAATTACTTAGAACCCCCAAAACATATTTTTTTTTTAGCAGAGACCCTAGAGAATAAAATGGAGATTGTTGCAATACTTTGTCACACCATATTTGCGCAGCGGTCTTACAAACCCAATTTTGGAAAAAAATACACTTTTTTTAATTTAAAAATAGGAACACAGGAAAGTTAGCCCAATTTGTTTCTATAATGTGAAAGATGATGTTACGCCGAGTAAATTGATACCCAACATGTCATGCTTCAAAATTGCGCACGCTTGTGGAATGGCGACAAACATTGGTACTTAAAAATCTCCATAGGCGAAGTTTTAAACATTTCTACAGGTTACCAAATAGAGTTAGAGGAGATCTAGGGCTAGAATTGATGCCCTTGCATCAATGAACACCGTTTACATATGTGGACACGACTTGTGCATGCGTTCGCTTCTGCTTCCCTTTAAAAAAAATTTTTTTGATCACTTTTATTCCTATTACAAGGAATGTAAAAATCCCTTGAAATAGAAATAAGCAGGACAGGACCTCTTTAATGCGAGATCTCGGGTCAAAAAGTCCTCAGACCTCACATTTACCCTAAAAAAAAAAAAAAATGGGCCCTTTAAGGCCATTGGGCGTAAGCGACTTATGAAATGACGTAGAGTTGAGTGGGGGCCATCTTGCCCTTACACAACTTCTTGCCTGGGACTGCAATGGACTGGACTGTTTTTCCTGCTACCGGCGGCTTTGGTAAGCAGGAAAAAATGAATGGGAAGTGGGAGTGGGGCACCTCTCCCGCCGCTCAAAGTGATCCCGAGCCGAATCCGCAGCTGGAAATACTTTTATGTTAAAGAGGACTGATGGCCGTGTAAGAGTATACTGGGGTTATGGCAGCTGATTGACTGGCCCTGTGGTGATCACATGCAATGTCCCAAGAAAAAAGAAAAACTCTCAAGCAATACACACCAAACTGAGCATGTGCAGCTTGTCCCCAAGCTCTTTATTATCAGGAAATAATTAGGGGACAGTGGAAGAGAAGGAGGATCAGAGACAGGATTACACAGCCTTTATACACAATGCAGAGGGTTAACCCCTTTGGTTAATGAGTATAACAAGCATGCTTTACTGCATATACAGACTGATGTTATGGTTGTGGGTATAATAACACTTTAAGGTAAAAAATGTTTAGGTATCAGCATCCCCGGTTTTTCTTACCGGAGCCCTCATTCGATCCAGCGCTGTGCACGCCGCTCCTTTCACTTCCAGGTCTTGCTGGCTTTGCTGGGGCACCGGGAGCCATTGGCTCCCAGTGCTGTCAATCAAAGCCAGTGATGAGGGAGCTGTGCCGCTGTCTGTGACGTAGACACAGCTACGGGGCTTGGGAGCAAGCACACATGTGCCCCAATGGGAAGCGGCTTCCCATGATGTTACTGGAAAAAGAGGAAGGGCCAGGAGCACCTGTGGGGGACCCGAGAGGAGGTGGTACGCAGCTGCTCAGTGCAATTCCATTTCACAGAGCAGGTAACTATAGAGAAATTTGTTATTTTTGTAAAAAAATTTACCTTTACAATCAGTTTAAATAGAATGATTCCCCAGAGAAAAATAAAAAGCTTATCTCATTCTATTAGTTGCATGGCTTCTGCAATGTTGACCTCCTGGCTTCAGTATTTTGAGTCACTAATGCAGAACAAGTATGAAGAATCATTCCAAAACTGCACACTGGTTCCAGGTTGGCAACTCAGAATCTTAACTGTCCGCAAAACCGTCCCGCAACCAGCGTTATTTTTTATTTTTTAGAAGGTGATCTGTAAAGACAACCCCTATATTTCTCTCATAAAAGCTTTAATTTAAAAGCATCTATTGGTAAGTTCAGGTTAAGAAATAAAATCAAAACCTCTGCCAGATAAATCTGAAATATTGTATGCAAATAGTTTGTGTTCTCCACTTGCAGCCAATAAATGATGTACTAAAAGCAGCTCTTGAGTCATTTTACTGCTATACAGTGAATAGTTTAGTGTACTGTGACCAGGTGCTTATGAGGTCTCGTGACAAGACACACAGCTGTATGAATCAGGTGTACAACCCACCCTTTCCCCTCATCTCTTTCTCTTACAGGAATAGATGAGGAAAGACCGAGCAGGCGTATACTATATAGTCACATAGTACATTACTATCATCCACTCACTCCTTATTGCGGCAGTAATTACCTGAGTGAAGTATTACTGTAGAATCGTTTTGCTTACAATCATCCTGTGTGTGAGTAGTTTTGAGATGTGTTATCTATCCCCTTTTACAGAAAGGAATAGCCACAACATGTAATGGGATTAACTCTGTGAAAGAGCCATGTTCTGTTAAAGTTGTGAGACTATTAAGAAAAACAGACAGACGCACCTTGGAGCGGGAGATGAACAGAAAGCAGCCAGCCAAAAGAAGCCCTTGTAGTGTTGCTTGAAAGTCGCTGAACTTCACCCCCTCCAGATACAGAACACTCTGTCCATAGGCCAAGATCAGAGCATTCAGTGCCAGGATTTTAAACATCTGTAGCGTTGTTACCAGAGTGCAACGACCTTGCTTGATGACATGGCAGACTACAGACAGGGAAAAGAAAAAAAAAAATTTTTAGAATGTCAAACTCCATCTAGGTCATCAAACATCTTACTGAAAAGTTACAGTGGTTCAGGTACTTATTTCCAATTCATTAGTCCTCCATAGGGAAAGTTATTCAACTGGCGGGAAAAAAAACCCACCACAATAAAGTCGAGTTGTTTCCCTTAGTGATCGATAGGAATTCAGATTTCATTTTTCCATGACACGAAAGCTGAATCCTGCAAATCCCAATGTTGTACTCCTCTGGTCTCTAAATTTAACCCCATTCAGCTCTCACACCTTTACACCCACTATGGACCACAGCAGTTTTTACATTTCTGTTATCGGCTTATTGATTTTTTTTAATGGGCCCCTCCGGGTTTATGCCATAATGTGCTGGAATGCACACATTCTAGCCTTATTATAAGCTTACCTGTAGGTACAACTGTATAAGACTACCTACCACTTGAATATAATTCTGCAAGCTTTCCTACTGGCAATACTTTGTTGCAAAGACATTTATTTTTTGTGCTTCCTTTGATGAGGATTTTCTCCACAGTGCCTGTGGCCACACAGGCCAGTAAGGGTTTGTTTTAAAGCACCTTTACCACTCGTCAAGAATATATCATTACTTGACTGCCCATTACCTGGTGACAGGTTACCTTAATATATGTAGGACAGGTGAGCACCTGCTGCATAAAAAGAGAGCACAGAAGCTTAGGCCTGCATGTTGACTGTTACTCACTGCACTGGATTGAGGACAGCTTTGACGTAAATGGGGCAGCAATGCTTGCATCTCCCAGCTTGACTACTTGCACCTGATCCTCCTCCAACTCCTTTAAGACTTGACTGAGCCTCTCCTAGAAGTAAACACAGTTAAAAATGAACAGATGTATTCAAGTATAATAAAAAAAAAAATGAAATGAAATACAACCTAAACTAAATCTAAAATCGCAAAGGTGGACAAATAAAACATATTGCAAAGAAATGTATAGTGAGTAGATCCTTTGACCTTCTCCCCTAAAGACGTAATTCTTTGATGAAACGAGCGATGGGTGAGGCCTACACATGACGCCAATACACTATCCGATTGCTGGAGCTCCGGCGTTTGGAGATCGCCTGCTTAGGAAACCTCTCTGTATCTTTTCTGTGATTTTATTGTGGCATATGTAAGTGCAGTTCTATTATTGAAGATACTTTTGTTTTTCTAAACCTGCTGCGCTATGAGATGTCGTTTTCTTGGTTTGCATTGCATTGCTGGGAGAGCTCGCAGCAAGAGGACGAGGAGTGACAGGAAGACATCCTCGTTATTTTAAATGCATTGTTGACCATTTATTACGGCCAATACTATCTGATAAGGAGCCTACTCTGTCTTGTTGTTACGATTTGATATTGGTTTTTAATTTCACAAATTTTATTATGTGGCGATTATTTATGAAATGTAAATCTGCATTAAATAAGTTACTTTTTGAATTGAATTGTTTATTTTCTAATACATTGTATTAATTCAGCACCACACTATTTCATTTAGTTATGCGCATATTTGGTAACACAGATTTTGGAGTAGGCTGCTTTTAGGTGTTTGAGTGCCAGTTCACATATATACGATCCGGGAACCCTGCAAATCCACTGCCAGTTCCCGCATTACATTCAAATCGCAGGCAGTTCACACTGCCATGTGCAAATCGCTGGGGGTGTCAATACAAAGTTAAGGACACCCCCAGATCAGTTCGAATATCGTAGTGCGAACTGACAATTCAGACATGAATCGGATCGCATTGGTGTAAACCACCATGTGATCAGATTCTGCTGCGGACCCAAAAAAGGGTCCTGTGCATGTTCTGCCTGAATCCAATGCAAATTCAGCCATACAATTTGTATGGCTGAATTCGCATTGTGCAGACATCACATGTTTTTTTCAGAGCAGTGCGCTCCAAATCCCATGCAACGTCTCATCGCTATAGTGTGAACCGGGACTCAGTGTTATTTTTGTTTTTACAGTGAATAGATCCTATTCAGCTTTTCCTGTTAGAAGCTGGGACCTCTCTCTTTACTGCCTAAACCTTCTATCAAATTAACTGAAAGCTCAGAAGGCCAAAGGGTGATGCAGGAGCTGTATTTAAACATGCTTGTTTGAGATAGATATAGATCTATATCTTTATCTATACACACGTACACACTATTACCAAAAGTACTGGGACACCTGCCTTTACATGCACATGAACTTCAATGGCATCCCAGTCTTAGTCCGTAGGGTTCAATATTGAGTTGGCCGACCCTTTGCAGCTTTAACTCTTCTAGGAAGGCTGTCCACAAGGTTTAGGCGTGTCTATGGGAATGTTTGACCATTCTTTCAAAAACACATTTGTGAGGTCAGGCACTGATGTTGGATAAGAAGGCCTGGCTCTGTCTCCATTCTAAATCGCACCAAAGGTGTTTTATTGGGTTGAGGTCAGGACTCTCTGCAGGCCAGTTAAGTTACTCCACCCCAAACTCCTCCACCCTATGTAAACAAGGCAGACCGTCGTTCTTCTAAGATGAAACACAGATCTCTTTTCCTTTTGTGCATGCACTTCTACAGTTAAGAAAGCACTCCCTAGGAGCACACCTAACCCCTTGATCACCCCGGTGTTAACGCTTTCCCTGCCAGTGTCATTTATACAGTAACAGTGCCTTTTTTTTTTTGCATTGAGCACTGTATTGGTGTCACTGGTTCCCAAAAAGTGTCACTTCGTGTCAGATTTGTCCGCCGCAATGTCATAGTCCCACTAAAAATCACTGATCGCCGCCATTACTAGTAAAAACAATAAAAATATAAAGTCCATAAATCTATCCCATAGCTTGTAGATGGTCTAACGTTTGCGCAAACCAATCAATATACACTAATTAGGATTTTTTACCAAAAATATGTAGGAGAATAAATATTGGCCTAAATTGATGAAAAAAAAAATAGATTTTAAATTTTTTATTGGGTATGTTTTATAGCAGAAAAGTAAAAAATAAATATTTTTTTTTTCCAAAATTGGGTTTGTGTGTGTTTATAGCGCAAAAAATAAAAACCGCATAGGTGATCAAATACCACCAAAAGGTGGTTATATTTGTGGGGAAAAAAAGTTTTTTTTCGGGTACAGCGTCGCACAACCGCGCAATTGTTAAAGTAACGCAGTGCCATATCACAAAAAACTGCCTGGTCATTAGGGGGTTAAAACCTTTCCGGAGCTAAAGTGGTTAAAGCATTAGATTTAATTTTTTTTCATCTAATGCGTTACATTGTGGAGGACAGATGTGGGGTCTATATGGCCCCAAATCTCTCCATAAAGAGGACCTGTCACAGCTTATTCTAATCACAAGGAATGTTTACATTCATTGAAATTGGCATAAAAGTGATCAAAAAAACTTTATTTAAAGAGACCGTGTAAAAATAAAATAGTAAAGAAAAAAAACATTTAAAACTGCCTGTCTCCCTTGCTTGCACACAGTGGTGAACGCATACGTAGGTCATGCCCACATATGTAAACAGTGTTCAAACCACAGGTGAGGCATCACCGAGAATGTCACAGGGAGAGCAATAATTTTAGCACTAGATCTCTTCTGTAACTCTAAACTGATAACCTGTAGAAACTTTTAAAGCAATGCTTATGGAGATTTGTTGGGTATCTAAAAAAACAATACACCCTTCAAAAGAGGATCAGGTCCTCTTAAACTGCAACCTGAAAAACCTTGCGGCCAAAGGAAGCATTTGCAGATGCAAACACATCCACTTTATAAAACATTTTAAAAGTGTGCACCGACGACCAGGTGCCCGCCTTGCAGACCTGCATCACTGACGCCTGATGACAGAAAGCCAAGGAGGCACTAAGCACCCTAGTAGAGTGCTCCTTGACAGGGAAAATGAGGAACCTGACCCCTAATGGAATAGGCCTGAACCACCATCTGTCGGATCCATCTGGAAATGGTCGCAGAGGAAGCAGACAACCCTTTTCCAGGCCCATCCATGAGCACAAAGTCTGACTTCCTGAAAGAATCCGTAGCTGCCAGGCACACCCTAATTGCCTGGACCACATCCAAGGCATGCAAGGCCATTTCCTTTAGGCCTGGGACACAGGGAAGGCAACACGTCTTTATTCAAATGAAAATCAGAGCCAATCTTTGGAAGGAAAGAGACAGGGGCAAAGAACCACCTTATCCCTGTGAATCATCAGATAGGGTGGACAGGATAACGCCGCCAGTTCTGACACACTGCTCGCAGAGAGGATAGCCAACAAAAAGGACACCTTGTGGGAAAGCGTAAGCAAAGGAATCTCCCGAATACTTTCAGAGGGAGGCATCTGTAGAGCTAAAAGCACCAAATTGAGATTCTAAGTCAGCAATGGAGCCCTCATTGGAGGGACCAAATGTCGGACACCCTGGAAAAAAAAGTATGCACCAGGGAGCGTGTGGCCAAAGGTCATTGGAAGAAGACCGCCAAATCCGACACCTGGCCCTTGATGGTACTCAAGGCCAACTTCTGTTCAACCCCCACCCCCCCCCGGCTGAAGGAAGGTTAGGATCCGAGCCACGAGAAAGAGCGAGGATGAACCCCAAGAGAATCACACCACGCAATGTATGTCTGCCACGTACGATGGTAGATCTTCCTAGAAGTAGATTTATTAGCTTTCAACAGTGTAGAAATCACCGACTCAGAGAATCCCCAAACCTTCAGCATCTGGCGTTCCAACAGCCAAGCCGTCAACGCCAGCGACTAAAGCAGGATGGAAGATCGGTCCTTGGGACAGCAGATCCTCCTTGAGAGGAAGCTTTCAAAGAACGTTGGCGACCAGCCGCACCAGATCGGCGTACCAAGCTCGACAAGGCCAGTCCAGGGCCACTAAGATCATCGGAATCCCTTCTGCCTTGATCCTGTGTAGAAGTCTTGCCAGAAACTTGAGAGGAGGGATGGCGGAGGGATGGCGTAAATTAGACGATACTGGCCCCACTGGGCCACAAGCATGTCTGCGGCATCTGCCCGAGGATTCCGTGACCGAGCCACAAACCTCTGCACCTTTCTGTTGAGCAGAGGCGCCAACAGATCCACCTCGGGGATGCCCCACCATACACACAACTGATGAAACACCTTCGGGTGAGAGATCACACTCCCCTTGGTCAAGCGCCTGCTAACTGATGTAATCCGCCTGACAATTTTCTACCCCGGGAATGTGTACAGCAGAAAGGGCTGGAACGAACCATTCTGCCCACCTTAGAATGCTGGCTACCTCCAGAGCCACCAGGATACTTCTTGCGCCCCCTTGGTGATGGACATAAGCCACGGCCATGGCATTGTCCGATTGAATGCGCACTGGACAACCCTGATGACGATCCGTCCAATGATCCAGTCTGATCGCTCAGAGTTCTAAGACATTAAATCAGTAGTCTGGACTATTCCAGCATCCAGATCCCCTGAGCAGAATGCTTGCTGAGGACGCCTCCCCAGTCGGACAGACTGGCATCTGGTGACCACTGTCTAATACAAGAGGAAGGATTTTCCCAGCCAAAGCGCCAGAGAATGAAGCCACCATTTCAGGGACTCCCTCATTTCCCGATTCAGCCGGATCTAATTGTCCAGAGTCTGCGGAGTATTGTCCCTTTTGGTCAGCATCTCCCTTTGCAGGGACATCATATGGAACTGTGCAAACGGAACCGCTTTGAAGATACCATCAGGCCCAGTACCCGCATGCAAGTCCAGAGGAATGACCATCTGTTGGACAGCAGGAGGCGAATTGCAGCCTGCAATTTCTGGAGTTTGTCCAGAGGAAGGAGCACTCTGGCTATGGCCGAGTCCAGGAAGGCCCAGATAGTCCAGTTTCGTGGACGGAGCCAGAACAGACTTCTGAAAATTCAGAATCCAGTCAAACTTCAGCAGAGTGTGTATTGTGATCTCCAGGTTTTCCACCAGAGCAGCGGGAGACTCCGTGCCCACAGAAGGAGATCGCTCAAGTAGCCAGTACCACGATCCCCCGTTGGCACAGCAAAGCTAGCAATTTTGTGAAGACCCGAGGAGCAGAGGTGAGACCAAAGGGGTAACACTACATACTGACAATTCTCCTCTACCACAGCAAAGCGGAGAAACCGCTGGTGACTGGCACATATCAGAATGTGAAGGTAGGCATCCTTGATATCGATAGGAAATCTCCCTGATGCAGGGATGACACCACCGTTCAAATAGATTGTATTCTGACTTTCTGTACCCGCACAAAGCAGTTCAGCACCTTGAGGTCCAGGATTGGACGTACTTTGCCTTCCTTGGGACTGTAAACAGGTTTGAGTAAAAACCCTGAAAACATTTCGAATTCGGAACTGAGACAATCACCCCTTGAAGGAACAGGTCTTGTACTGCCCAAAACAGGCCCTGTAAGCGGTCTGGGATTAGGCGCAAGTTGGAAGGAAAAAACCTTGCCTGGGGACAAGAGCGAAACTCGATCTTGTAGCTGGACCGAATTACCTCGTGGATCCACTTGTCTTGCACCAGGGAAGCCCATGGATCCAGAAACCAACAAAGACCCTGATACAGGTGAGGGTGCACCTTCATGCCGAAGGAGCCGTATCCACGGGTGTCGAGAAGCCCGATCTTGGCTTGGCTGACCAGGCTGGTTTGGATCCTCCTGAACGGAAGAACAGTCAAGGTCTTTTTTGAAGTCTGATCTGCAAACCAGCACTTGAGCCAAAAAACACACCGAAGGACCACTGCCAAAACAGAGAGGCGAGCCATCAGGGGAGTAGCATTCAAAGAGGCATCACAGATAAACTGCAGCCCCTGGACCAGCTGGTCTGCCAACTCAGCAAAGGCAGAGGGGAGCTTTTCCCCCTCCAGGTCAGGACGTAAGAGCTTAGCCCACTGGGTCAGAGTTTGCGACACCAGGGCAATGGTGAATACCGGCCTCGTTGCCGAACCAGCCAGAGTGTACATATTGCGGGCCACAGCCTCCACCTTCTGGTCAGCCAGATCATTAAAAGCTGGGGGCTCTTCAACCAAAATCAAGGTTGCCTTGTTCAATATGGAAACTGGAGGGTCCACCATAGGTGGCATAGTCCTATTCTTAAGAAGGGACTCCTTTAGTCGCCCCCACTCTTTCCCGGCAATTCTGTCAAAATAAGCAGGGAAAGAAAACACCTTTGCCGCTCTAGATGGCTTGTGAGTGCCAAAGGGTACCTGTGCCTTTGTCGCAGCTTCAGCTGCGTCCTCCATCTTTAGGCTCTCACGCACGGATACAATCAGTGCATCCACCAGCGCTTTTTCATGCAGAGTCGCAGACATGGGGGAATCATCCTCACCATCAGAGGATTCCAGGCACGTGGTTGCAGATCCAGTAGGGTGACCCACGTCCGCGGCGGCCGAATCAGATTCAGGATCTGATGAGACAGAGGCAGCAGGTGGCGCTTTTTGCTAGCCCGTCACCCGGGACACAAGGGACTCCAGGACCGCCATCAGTGCATGGATGGATGGTTGGGACCTGGAGGGAACCGTAGCCTCAGAGAGGGGATCAGGTGGGGAAATGTGCTTCAAAGTCTCCATGAGTCACCAGGGGGACCCTACAAAAGGTGTAAATACTGCTAAGGGACAACTCCCACTGTGTTGGTAGCATCACACGGTTGCCAGGCACAAGGCACTAAGCAATTCCTCAGCAGAGAGGGAGAGAACCCCACCAGACTCACCACCTGCAGAAACAAGCGCCTGCAGCCACCAGGATAATGCACTACACATACGGCGATCAGGAAGTAAAATAATCCAAGAGTCAGCAGCAACAGGGGATGAGGAGGGGCTCCCACTGCCGAAATATCCGCCCACAGGGCTCCACTGTCATGGCTGAAGCGATTTTCAATGGCAACCCATAACAAAATGGACGCCAGACTACACAAACATGGCCGCTGTGTATAGGAATACACAGGCTACAACAAAATGGCGGCTTGGCACAGCAACAAGAGGCATACAGGGACCCAGGAGGGAGAACAGGTCTCAGGAACCGATCCAGGCAGGATGGGGGGGGGCCCTGGCAGGAGCCCCCACCAGGTGCAACCCCCCCCCTTGCACAGTCGATCATCCAGCCGCTGGCGGCGCACCCCCCTGATCCCCATTGCTAGTAAGTGTCCTGCCAGCATGCCAGGAACAGCGGCTAGACCACCAAAACAGCCCCAACATATGTGGAGGGGCAGGTGAGGGACTCGGCAAGGGGGTGCCTGCGGGAAGGAGGGGAATCTGGGGCTCTGACTGTCCCAAGGAGGGGCCCACATCCACCCCAAAACCCTTCGGGGGGGGCAACTACTCACCATACCAGGAACCAGGTGGGCACCGCTCCAGAAATAGCCCCTCTCCTTCGAAATGGAGGGCTGTCGGCCAGGAGGAACGCTGCGACTCGGGCCGAGACCCAGTCGTATGCGACCTCGCAAGACGTTTAACTCGCAGGCCAGCACCCATCCAGTGGGGCTATGTCGCGGCCGACTTAGCGCCGACCTGAGGTCTGCACACGCTGGCCAAACTGGGGTGACCACTGGATCTAGATTATCCAGCCCATCGCCCAGTCCGGCAGTTCATTGTAGATCTCACAGGAAAAAATCCAGGAGAAAAAATGTTTATCTAAAAAGAAAAAATTTGCCAGGACCAGAGATCCCAGCAATGAACTAGGTCCTTACACTGTTTGGACACAGCTAATCACGTGGTAAAGAGCCCACGTCATAGGCTCTTTACAGTGATCAGAGATGTGGTGTGTTCGAGCAACCACCAATCACCAGGGTGCGCATGAGCGGCTTGTACTGAAGATGTAATTCGACTTCCAGTCAGAACAATGGTGCCCCCACCCAGCCGTCATTTTGCTATATGCTGGGTGGGAAGGTGTTAATATGGAATAATTCTAGACGGTAAAATCAATGTGGCTTATTTGAGCTCTGAACTCACCCGTTGTAGAGCATGCTGCTCCTCTCGTTGTGACATAATTCTGTTTTTAGCTGCTCGGGATGTGGGCTTGATTGAGTTACTGGAGTGTGGGGGCAGCGGTCTGCCATCACCAACCACTTCCCGTTTCGGCTTCTTCTTCTCTGGCAAACGTTCTGGTGCATTGGCAAGCAAGGCCACCCCTAAAATAATTAGCAAGATGCCTTTACTATCACAAAAACAGAGTACAAGAAATAAAACAGAAAAAGGAGTGGAAAGTACATTTGTATACTTTTTCTAGAAATTTTTCAGGGGTCGAACCAGGGTATTTTAGGGTGGATTTGTGTCCTAAAAATGACCAGTGACTCCACATTTTCTCTATATGAATTTTTTAGAATGGGAATAGAATTGGGAAAAACTATTCAGCCATTTGCCTGGAGCTTCTCTGAACAACCACAGGCATTAGCAAGGGGCAACAAAGTTTGTAAAACAGAGGGAAAGATTAACCTAGCAGTTGCATTCAGGACATAATGAAAAGAAGAACAAACAGAATTCACACACAAAGATCAAACAGTCCATTTTACTAAAACATTGCTGTTTCTTTAGTGCAGAGGTAAAGCATCTTTACTTACCCACATTTGCATGTTTTAAAGCACCCACATCGTTGGTCCCATCTCCACACATCAATGTGACATAGCCAAGCTCCTTTAGACTGGTAATCACAAACTCCTGCACACAGGACAACCAATCAAAATGAAAATGTGCATTTAAAACACCACAACACGCTTGCCATTTTGGATTTACATTTTCAGAACAAGAGAAGGGGGGGGGGAAGGAAACAAAGTGCTGCTGGAGGACTAAGATTCAAAGAAAACCTGATGCTTTGGCTTGCATAAGCAATGCACAGTTCACCTTTAGTCTGGGTTCACACTGTTGCGAATTGGATGCAGGTTTTCCTGCACCCAATTAACATAACAGGATGCCGTGCCCGGCTCTCAATGCAGCCAGTTCACACAGCTCCGTGTTAGCCGTGGAGTGGCTTGCAGAAAAGCCCCCTGCATCGTCTGATTTGTTTCAGGTCTAAATTCAGTCAAAAACTCGGGCCTAATTCAGCCCTGAAACGGTGAACGGGGATGCACCTGACCCCTGCTGCAAGGTGTTTCAAATTCAATGTAAACCCAGGCTTAAAAAAAAAAAAATAAATAATATAATGGAAGCACATCTGTAAAAAATGTTCGTTCATCATTTTTTTTTTTACTAGGAGCCTGGAAAGCATTGCACCGGCAATCAGCAGATTGCAGGTGCCATGCAGGACTCGTGCAGATTAGTTAGTGTATCTGTCTGCTCATACCTCATATGGGCAGGCAGATACACACTGACAGCAAAAGACAAAACTACCTAGGAGCGCTTAACAATGCCCCGATAGTTCATTAGAACTACAAGCTGACAGCCACAAAGGCAGTCGGTACTTGTACTTTCCCATTCACAGAGTACTGGGTCGGGTGGTGGGGGAGGCTGCAAATGCTAGAGCATGTTAAATGCTCCGGCCCACATGCCTTATCCACTCTGAGTAACTGTGTTTAGCAAAGGCTAATGTATATTTTATGTTCATTCCTATTCAGCTTCCACATAAATGGGAAAAAAAAATTCAGCAATAGACTTTGCTAAATGCTTGCAATGTACACAACTGAGTTGAAGATCCTTCTCCTTAGCAAAAGTGGCACTACACCCTAAATGCCCCAGAAGATAGGAAACACATGAAATTTCTATTACATGTGATATCATTGGCGACCAACAATCAAATAATGAAATAGTGTCTGAAGCTAGCATTTTATCAAGATAGGACAGAGGTAAAATCGGATTTGTAATCAGTCAGGAAGAAGCGTAAAGACCAGATGAAAATAAGACAGTTACCCATTGCAAATTAAATCAAAACCATCTATAAACTTTTTTTTTACCTTCTGCTTTGGGGACACCCGTGCAAACACCTGGGTGTGCGGAATAAGTGCATTTAATAGATCCCCTCTTGTGACCTGCAGGTAAGACAGACCCTCTCCAGTTAAGCATAGGTAGTACTTATCAGTGAATGACTTTGCAGAATCAGGGAAAGCTGGCAAGGACACTGTGCCATCGATTGACTTCCACACCCACTTGACATCTGAAGACAGAGACAGGAGAAATACATTAAAAATATTGTGTTAGCAAGATCTACGGCAAGTCCAGGAACTAGGCAGAGATGTAAAAGGTCCTCAATGTTTTGCTTTATGATGAAAAGGGTACAGACTTAAACATAGTAAAGAAACCATGTATAAGTAAGATGCATGTAAAATTTGTGATTTATCCAAATCATGATACAGCTAGGGGTCATTAGTCACATGCAGCTGGAATTGCTCTGTAATGTTGAAGACATTTTACCAATCATCCAAGTGGGTTTCTGACTGATGCAAACCCCCCCCCCCCCCCCAAAAAAAGAAGCAAAGTAGCCTGGTATATGCAGTTGTGTAGTAAACAATATAAAGAATTGCACAATGGGGAGACAAAGGCACCATTCAACAAAAGTAAGGGTGATCCCTGCAGGTCAGGACTTGAAACACCCTAGGAAGAAGAGACATTCCTCCCAGGATAGGGACGTGCACAATTTGGACAAAGGACATTTGGTTTGCATGATGTGTAAAAGAGCCTTCAATGTTAAACTGAACCACCATCACCACCACAGTCTCGCACATACTGTATACCTTTTTACCCCAGCAATTTGACAACTTACACCTTTAGCCATGTAACACCCATCCCAGAATTACCCATTATAATCCAGTAGTGTATTCAGAATCAGTTGGTTTAACAGACTCAGACCTTTCATCATGTTCATCATGTTCTTGGGTAACCAACATACAGTATCTCACAAAAGTGAGTACACCCCTCACATTTTTGTAAATATTTTATTATATCTTTTCATGTGACAACACTGAAGAAATGACACTTTGCTACAATGTAAAGTAGTGAGTATACAGCTTGTATAACAGTGTAAATTTGCTGACCCCTCAAAATAACTCAACACACAGCCATTAATGTCTAAATCACTGGCACCAAAAGTGAAACCCCTAAGTGAAAATGTCCAAATTGGGCCCAATTAGCCATTTTTCCTCCCCAGTGTCATGTGACTCCATAGTGTTACAAGGTCTTAGGTGTGAATGGGGAGCAGGTGTGTTAAATATGGTGTTATCGCTCTCACTCTCTCATACCGGTCACTGGATGTTCATGGCACCTTATGGCAAAGAACTCTCTGGGATCTGAAAATAAGAATGGTTGTTCTACATAAAGATGGCCTAGGCTATAAGAAGATTGCCAAGACCCTGAAACTGAGCTGCAGCATGGTGGCCAAGACCATACAGCGGTTTAACAGGACAGGTTCCACTCAGAACAGGCCTCGCCATGGACGACCAAAGAAGTTGAGTGCACGTACTCAGTCTCAGGTTGTCTTTTGGAAATAGGATGTATGAGTGCTGACAGCATTGCTGCAGAGGTTAAAAGGGTAGGGTGGGGTGGGGGAGGGGAGGGTCAGCCTGTCAGTGCTCAGACCATACGCCGCACACTGTATCAAATTGGTCTGAATGGATGTCGTCCCAAAAGGAAGCCTCTTCTAAAGATGATGCACAAGAAAGCCCGCAAACAGTTTGCTGAAGACAAGCAGACTAAGGACATGGAATACTGGAACCATGACTTGTGGTCCGATGAGACCAAAATAAACTTATTTGGTTCAGATGGTGTGAAGCGTGTGTGGCGGCAACTAGGTAAGGAGTACAAAGACAAGTGTGCCTTGCCTACAGTCAAGCATGGTGGTGGGAGTGTCATGGTCTGGGGCTGCATGAGTTTTTCTGGCACTGTGGATCTACAGTTAATTGAGGGAACCATGAATGCCAACATGTACTGTAAACATACTGAACAGAGCATGATCCACTGCCTTCGGAAACTGGGCCACAGGGCAGTATTCCAACATAACGACTAAAAAACACACCTCCAAGATTACCACTGCCTTGCTAAAGCTGAGGGTAAAGGTGAGGGACTAGCCATGCAGATCTCCAGACCTAAACCCTATTAAGTATCTGTGGGGCATCCCACAGAGGGGAGTGTCTGGCTCAGTCTCCCAGCAGCTCGCTGAGAGGCTGATCCAGATGCCAGCCAAGACATCTGGGTGAATCCTGACTGTAAAGTTGGGATCTTTCCTGAGCCTGGACCGGCTGTGTGTCAGCCGACAGTAGGCTGCTATCCTCATTTACAGTAAGTGCTGCTATCTCATATTTGTTTGAATTCACATATATGTACACATTTGTTTCGATGATTTACACCTTGTTATTTCACATATTTAAATACTAGCGCAAATAATTGGATTTTTGTAAGAACTTACTGTAAAATCTTTTTCTCTGAAGTCCATTGACAGACGCAGCTCTTATGCTTATACCATAGGGGTATGCTGCCCCCTACAGGAGTAGTACTAAGCAGGAAAAAATTGACTTGCCCACAGGCGCTGTCTTTCAAGGCATAACCCCACACACACTCTTGCCACAAACCAGTTTCGTAGCAAGCAGTGAAGAACACAAACCATCCCCATAACAGAGCGGCGGGTGCTGCGTCTGTCAATGGACTTCAGAGAAAAGGATTTTACGGTAAGTTCTTACAAAAATCCAGTTTTCTCTATCGTCCATTGAGACACGTCCATAAGACACAGCCCTTATGCTTCTTATACCATAGGGATGTTCCAAAGCAGTGTAGGCATGAGGGGTGGGAAGAACGCAACCAAAAAAAAAAAAACAGGAAACGTTTTTCCAAAGGCTAAACATAACCAACTGGGTAACAAAGCTCAACCAGGAACCACAGGAGCTTACCCATAGAAAGCACATATAAACACCTGAAAGAGGAAAAACAAGTCTCTAAACAGCAGCCTGCAAAACCTTGCTGCCAAAGGATGCATTTGAAGATGCCAACAAATATACCTTGTAGAATTTTGTAAAAGTATGCACGGTCAACCAAGTCACCGCCTTACACACTTGAGTAACTGAGGCCTAATGAGGAAAAACCCAAAAGGCACTCCACGCTTTGGTAGGACACGCTGTCACAGGGAAAGGAGGAACCTGACCCTGCAATGAATAAGCCTGTACAACCTTCTGCCTAATCCGTCTGGATATAGTCGCAGCAGATGCAGCCAAACCCTTACGAGAGCCCTCAGTAAGGACCAAAAAAGAACAAAAAAAAAAAAACATAAGTCCCAGCAGGAAACCTAGGTCCTACTCCTTCACTAGGCAGCAAGAAACTGGTTTGAGGCAGGTTGGATGGGGTTATGCCGTGAAGGACAGCCCCTGTAGGCGTGTCAGTGATTTTTTTCCTGCCTACTACTACTGTAGTAGGCAGCATAACCCTATGGTATAAGAAGCATAAGAGCTGCGTCTGTCAATGGACGACCGAGAAATTACACTTTTTTCTGAAAGTTATATGTTCCAATGTCTCTCATACACAACCACTTACATTCTATTTACACGACGGTGTCATTCTGTATAGGGATAGTTTAAATTAAAAAAAGTTAAACTTCTGGAACCAGTAACTAAGCAGTTCAGATATCACTAACCTTTCAAATCCTGTGTAGGCTGTAGAATTAACGTGTGCTGTTTCTCAATGAAACTAAGCTCCTGAGCCACATGACAGGCAGTGAGTGGATTGTCCCCGGTTATCATCACCACCTGGGAAACAGAAGAGCAGAGAGGCCACATTAACATTAACCCAAATTCACATTGAAATGCTGAAGACTGCTTTAAAATGAGGAGCTATATCCATCATTAAAGAAATGAGTACTTCAAAAAGCATGGAGGATCTTTCTTGTAAAAATGATAGTTCATTGGGCTGTTACTCTGATTTCAGAGTCAGCACTGTAGGTGGCTTCACCTGCTGCATGCTTGTTTTAGGCCACAGACCAACAATTTTCACATCTTTCTCTTTATAGATCTGTACCCCTTGTAGCCAATTGCCTTCTGCTTGAAAAGGCTTTAAAGTCATGGCTATATCTTGACTTTTCGCATTTAATATCCAAGGTTTTCTAAGTGCTGTGGTGTATACTACATGATTCATTTAAAAAAAACCTTCCTAACATTGGTGCATTCATCTTGCAGTGACCATGGCTTTTCGCTCTACATGAGCAGCGTCCCTGCTATTTCAACATATTATGCAGCATCAATTACAATGTAAAACTACACTTTCCAGAATGCATTGCAGCATCTGCCTACACAGGACAGAAGATTGAAATGACGAGACTGAGAACATTATCAAGTACGTTTATAGCTTATGAGAGGAAAAAAAAAAAACATTCAAGATGGTGGCTATTGCTGGGAGAATATTGTAGAAGCATTGCATGAGCATAGCCACCATACTATGGGAAGGATCTTTAGATGCCACCTGCTGGCAGAATCAAAACCCTTATGCAATTCGAAGAAATAAACAATTATACACTAGATTGTTTGAGACAGTGATGAAACATTAATATTTACTTTTGACTTCTGATCAGACACGCACTTTAACCCCTTCCGAACTGCCCACCGCATATATGCTGCGGCAGGGCGGCCCGGCTGCGCAAAATTACGTATAGGTATGTGATTTTGTGCAAGGGATCTCAGGGCTGCTTCCACTGTGATCAGACACAGTGGAAGTCAATCAGCAGGTCCGGCGGCTGCAATGGCCAACGGACAACCACGATCGTGCAGGGGAATGACAGAACGGCCGTCTGCCAATGTAAACAAGGCAGACGGCTGTTCTGTCACAGATTGATCTTTTCCTTTGGCACACCCATCCCCCATGCATTTCAAAATCACTGCCTAGAGCACACTTAACCCCTTGATCACCACTAATGTTAACCGCTTCCCTGCCAGTGTCATTTATAGAGTAACAGTGCATTTTTTTTTGTTAGCACTGATCACTGTATTGGCGTCACTGGTCCCCAAAAAAGGGACTTCGTGTCAGATTTGTCCGCCGCAGTCCCGCTAAAAATCAGTGATTGCCGCCATTACTAGTAAAAACAAAAAAAATTAAAAAGTCCATAAATCGATCCCATAGTATCTAGACACTACAACTTTTGCGGAAACCAATCAAAATACACTTAATAGGATTTGTTTTACCAAAAATAAATAGAACACATATTGGCCTAAATTGATGAAAAAAAATAGTTTTAAATTTTTTTTATTGGGAATGTTTTATAGCAGAAAGTAAACATTTTTTTTCAAAATTGACGCTCTTTTTTCGTTTATAGCGCAAAAAATAGAAACCGAAGAGATGATCAAATACCACCAAAAGAAAGCACTATTTGTGGGGAAAAAAAATACATCAATTTTATTTTGGTACAGTGCCACACAACTGCGCAATTGTCAGTTAAAAACAGTGTCGTATCGCAAATAGCCTGGTCATTAAGGGGGGTAAACCCTTCTGGAGCAGAAGTGTTTAAATTCTATTTTTCTATCAGTAAAAATGCGGCTTCCTGTCCTCTCATGCTATAGTGTTGGCAGAGCCAAGTAACAAGTAACACTCTGTGTCCTCCTATAGACTTGCAATTTAAAAAAGGGAAGTGGGGGGTCTGACCAGGTCTGTTACTAAAAGCACCGGGGCTAACTTTGAGAACTATTGGACTGCACAGGCATATTTAGACACCCTGCACAACTTCTGTAGTAGGAACCTGGAGGTAAGACTATAAAATAGAGGTGGTTGTATAATGTATCTGACTGCCTATCAATTTCTGTGAGTAATAGGGCTTTAAAGTCAGAAGAGTAAAATGAAAGACAACTAGCAGAGGTTGGAATGCAGACCCTGTCTAAATGACTTACAACCAATTTAATTAACACCTTCCCAACCGACACAGTGGGTGACCGATCCCGCTGCACGTCTATGACGTCCACCCAGAACAGCGGATATCCCACCCAACCATCATGTTGTAAGCAATCATAGGGTGTAAAAAAGAAAAAGAATCCACATCACCTTCACAGAGTAGTACAGTGTTACTATGTTAAAAACTGTATTGCTCTGATCCTAGTATGTAATAAAGAAGAAAAAATATTTTAAAAATAACTTTTTTTTTTTTCTTTTTACATACTAGCACCAATCAATGTCCCTGATCCCCACCACACCTGTTTTATAATAACACTGTACTGCACTGGTCACAGTAAGTTAAAAAAAAAAAAAAAAAAAAAAAAAAAAAAAAAACTTGCCATGCCTCCCAATACCTTGGACTGTCTACTTTCCAAACTGGGGTAATATGGGGGATATTTGTACTGTCCTGGCATTTTCGAGCCTCAAGAAATGAGATAGGCATTCTGTACATCAGGATTGATCAATTTTCAGATATATACCATAATTTGTAAACTCTAACTTTCCTGCAGACTAAATAATAAACACTGATTTGGGTCATTATCACCAAAGAAATGTAGCAGAATACATTTTGCCCTAAATTTATGAAGAAAGATATTTGCAAAATTTTATAACCGAAACAAAGAAAACCTCTTTTTAAAAATTGTGTTTTTTTTTTTTATTTAGCAAAAAATTAAAAACCAAGTGGTGATTAAATAACACCAGAAGAAAGCTCTATTTGTGTGAAAAAAATTCTAAAAAGGTCATATGGGTACAGTGTTGCATGACCAAGCAAATATTCACGTGTGACAGGTCTGAAAGCTGAAAATTGGAAGGGGAACAGGAAGGGGGTGAAAGTGCCCAGTATTGAAGTGGTTCAGCAAGCGATGTAAAAGGGCAAATTATTTGATGTCAAATGCCTCTTGAACTTCTACTGTCCCAGCACCTACACCTAAGACACCTAAAAGCATATCTTACATGGTGGGATGCATTCTGGATCTCCTTGATAACGGCTTTGGAGTCAGCTTTAAGTGGGCAGGAGACCACAATAAAACCTGCAAACCTCAGATCGCACTCCAGCGTCTCCCGCTTTATTTCACGTATCTACAAGAGAAGATAGGCACAAGCATTTGAAAGATTTTTTAAAAAGAAGTCAATTGAAGAGCAAAAATTTCTCTTTAGAATGTGTTGATTCCATATAATATATCTATATAACAGTAGGTTCCTGCCTCTACATCAAAGTGTACTGGATCCAGAACCTGAACAATCAAAATGCTACAATTTTAGTGCTTTGGATTAACGCATTTATTTCTGGGACTCCTTACTCTTGCCCAAATATGATGCATTTGCCAGGTGAAGGACAATCCCCTAAAGAGCAGTGGCAGTCATCATGGTAAGTGCAACATATAGCAGGCTGGAAGCGGTGCTGAAGATCACAAGGATTACACTAATTCAGAGGCTGTATGAGGTGGGGAATCCATTTAAGATTGACTTCATTCTCTTCAGCAGATGCAAACTGCATAGAGGGTTATCCTGTGCATGGAAAAGCTGAAAGCTGCACATGACATTCTCCAGGTAAGACCCTTTTTACATCAGTGGCGAGATTCACCTTTTCATCTTGCATCAGGACTAAAAAACTGGTGGACCATTTAATTGCTACAAAGCTTGATTAAATCCAGAAACCTTAACCCTCTGAGAACGCACCATATAGCTAGTCAAACCCCGCACTCTAAAAAGGAAAGGAATACCATTTAGCTGCAGCTCCATCCAGGCCAGCTTATTGCAACAAATGACCAGGCCACCAACTGACTCTACAATAGGACTTGTTCACCCTAAATGGGCCTAAGTTATAGTGCATACAATAGCATTGCTGAGCTTATGACTGGGTATTACAACCCTTGTTCACTATGAAGGAGATGATAGCAGCACCTTTACCACCTACAACATGCATAAGAACAGTATGTAGATGGACAACTGACTCCATCTATTTATACCAAAACACATAAGTCCTATGGATGTGTGCCCATCTTCATGTGAAGATTCTGCTTTCAGTGAGGCATTTATATACAGCTTTGGGAATATAATCTTGTAGAGTGGGAGAATAATCTCTATTTCTGGAGTGAATCCCCTTTTTTTATACATGCCAGTATTCTGTTGGCTTTGCTTGCAGCGGCTTGGCATTTAATGCCACTGCCAAGCCTGTTGTCCACCAGTACCCCCAGGTCCTTTTCCATCCTAGACTCACCCAGAGATTTCCCCCCCCCCCCCAGTGAGTAGCTTGTTTTCGTGTTTCTGACGCCCAAGTGCATTACTTTACATTTTTCAACATTAAACCTCATCTACCATGTAGTTGCCCACCCCGTTATTTTGTTCAGGTCCGCTTGTAAGGTTTCCACATCCTGCATAGAAGATATTGGCATGCTTAGTTTAGTATCATCCGCAAATACTGAGATTGTGCTAGATATCCCCTCCTCTAGATCATTTATGAATAAATTAACCAGGATTGGTCCCAGGACAGAACCTTGGGGGACCCCCCTTTCCACACCCACCCAATCCAGGTGCGCCCTTTATCACCACCCTCTGGACTCTCCCCTGGAGCCAGTTCTCTATCCAGGTACTCACCCTATGGTCCATACCTACATTGCTTAGTTTGTACAGTAAGGGTTTGTGGGGAACGGTGTCAAAGGCCTTTGCAAAGTCCAGATACACCACATCCACAGGCTTACCTTTATGTAGGTGGCAGCTCACTTCATCGTAGAAGGTTAATATATTGGTTTGGCAAGAACGATTTTTCATGAATCCATGCTGATTACTAATAATACCATTTTCATTTCAAAGTCTTGTATGTGGTCCCTTGACATCCCCTCCAAAATCTTGCAGACTACTGATGTTAGGCTGACTGGCCTATAGTTAGCCGGGATATATCTCTGCCCTTTTTTAAATATTGGTACCACGTTGGCTTTTTTCCAATCAGCTGGCACCATACCCCCAATATATCACCAGCACACCATGGATCTTCAAAATAGTGTCCAAATATGTATTAAAGTGATCAGATTACAGAAGTAAACCACTGTGTAGACAACAGCTCTGACCAAAGACAAGCATCAGGCTATAGATTCTTAATAAAAAACAATATTCTGAAACCCAGTGTGTTCTGGCTGTTGAGCAGGAAACCCGATCCTTGCTGTCATATGAAGAAGGGTAATATTTCTTCTATTCTCCTGTCTGTTCAGGGGATCTCAACTTTCAGAAACCATAAGCAAAGGACTACATTACAGAATAGACTCCTATCTGGTCCAGTCTTGGACAGCAGGACAACACAGTAAGGGAACAGGAGCCTAGCACTAAGGACAAGCATGGACATTACTGGTGCGCACTCTGCAATAAATAAACACAAGTGTAATGTGAGGAGGCCATGCTACACTAATCAGAGCTGCTGCTTACCTGCTGATGGGAGAGATGGCCAAGCTCTTTATAACCCAAGGCAAGGACTCTGGCTCCTTCTCGAGAGATCTCTGTGTGCACTTGGTTGTAGTACTCTGGACAGTGAGAGAACTGAAAATAACACAAAGGATACTGCAGGTTTAATGCCTATACATGTATAGACCTGTACTTAAAGTGATTAAAAAAGCAAACAAAAGAAAAAAGAAAAAACACAAAAAATAAATAGGACAGGTGTATACTTACCTGCTCTTTGCACAGAGCGGCCCAGAACCACCATTTCTTGGGTCCCCCACTGATGCTTCTGACTCCTCCTATCCATTGGTGGCACTCTTGAGCCCTGTTGCCTGTCCAGACACAGACACGCCCCCACATCACTGGCTTTGATTGACAGCACTGTTCCACTGCCACAACACCAAAAAGTGTGTGTGTGTGTGTGTGTGTGTGTGTGTGTGTGTGTGTGTGTGTGTGTGTGTGTGTGTGTGTGTGGGGGGGGGGGGGGGAGGGGTATGAGAGAGCTGCTGCAGACAGACCCATCGATGGGTCAAATGAGGGCTCAAGTAGATTGGGGGGGGGGGGGGGGTATAGGTTTTATAACCACTTTAAAAAGGAGCTCCAACCATTTCTATGTTAATTAAAAGTCAGCAGCTACAAAAAGTGTAGCTGTTGACTTTTAATATACACACACTCACCTGCCCCACGATCCAGTGATGTGCTCACCTGAACCATCACTTGTCTCCTACTTCTTTCCCCAGCATTTCAACTGAGCACCCAGCTGTGACAGCTTCTGGCTTCACAGTCAGGTGCGAGTCACGCTGTGTCCTCTGAATGGTCTGGCAATCGTCTGGGACCTGTGACGTGTACCAGATGACTACAGGGAGAAAGGAGGGCAAGAAATGCAGCTCGACTCGCCTAGGCAAGTCAAGCAAAAGTGTAAGCGGGTACCTGTCAAAACTAGGTACCCGCTCAACCCAAAAAATTACATGCCAAAAGTGGCAGGGAAGGGAGGTGTATTTAAAGCAGAACTTGAGAAAAGAAAAAATTTGTAGCGCTCAACAAATAAATCACAATAATATTCGAATATTATAAACCACAATGTGCTAATTACATGTGCATCAAACATAAATTGCAAATGGTAATGTATAAATCAAAGTCTCTGGTGCTCCAAACATCAACATTTTAAACCAAATAACAGCAGCGGATGGAAAAACACAGAATTGATAGGAGTGTATTTCTCAAAGTCTCCACCACCTCCACACGTTCACCCAGTTCTAGTATATGTACTGCTTACCAGAAGTACAGGACCCCTTGATTATAGGGGGTCACAAACGCCTATTGTATCCTCACCTAATCCAACCAGACACTTCACCAATGTAGCGTGGTATTTTGTATGGACCCAGCACTCTCGCACCATTGAGAGTGTGTAGCCAGACCAAGGGTTAATATCAAAACCAGGCCATAAGTAGAAAAGACAAGAAGGCTCTCATGGTGCAGTAATTCATGATAAAAAACATTTATTGCTTAAAATCGCACTTACTACAATCCAGAAGTTAAAAGCCTTGAATAACAGAAGTCTCGGTTCAGAGAGTGAGAACGCCGCTCCTCGCCTGCGTTCCACCAAACCGGAAGTTACGGTCTCACGTTCCCGACGTACGTTTTGTCAGTCCGTGCTGACGTCATCAGATGATCCCCTGATGATGTCAGCACACCCTTTTGGGTGGAGCTCCATATATATTATATATATATATATATATATATATATATATATATATATATATATATATATATATATATATATATATATATATATATATATATATATATATATATATATTCATGTTTTAGTATTAGTAATTAGTAAGGGTAACCATTATGAACAGACCACTTTTATTAACATTTTTGGGTGTATGCGTTTTTTTCCAGGAGTGTGGTCAGAAGGTAGTTTTACAATATTTTAGGAATTTATTGCTATTTGTGACATTTTGTGGAAATTTTTTCTTCGATTTCTGTACGGTTATCCAGTGACCGGAAACAAATCTCCCAAGTATGGAACAGAACCAGTAAAAAAAACATAAAAACAAAAAACAAAAGTGATTTTAACCTTTAACCACTCGAATGTCAGGCAATCTTTTTTTTGTAAACATTAGGAGAGGAATGAGGGAGAGTTAAACACAAATTTCGTAGAGATGGTTAAACAAGAAAACAGCACCACTGCCATATTAATATCAGTCTTCAATAGGAGCTTTCATAGGCCTGTCAAACACATGGAAAAAAAAAAAAAAAAAAAAAGAATTGTACAAGAATTTCAGCACCAGAAGCGAGGCAAGACCTTTGCCATCTACATACCATCTTCTGTAATGTCTCCGGAGCCCCCTTCACAGTAGCCACGCAGCACAGATCAGTGGAGCCAGGACGTTCATAGGAAGCCAATACAGACATGCGCTTCAGAGCGCTGGCAAAATGGAATCTCTGGTGGATTTTCAGGCCCTGGGTTTTAATGCCACGAGGGAACACTTTCTCATCTGATGCACAACAGTAGGACATGCATTAATAAGTATAATCTGAAACAATGCCACAATAACAACTGAACGCTGAGAGTCATGAGCACCCACGCAGTACAATGCAGTCACCAACAAATATTGTCATGTGCTAGATTATAGATAACAGGATAGTTTAAAAACCTTGTCAGACAATGGGTAACCCCAGGATAAGCCATCAGAGGTGTCTGCTGCATGCCACCCACCTTTTTGACTACAGACTAAGCTGAATGTTAGGCTGGCCATACATGGATCAAAAATTGGCTGATTCAGCGGGAACCAAACAAATTTTGATGCATATATGGCCTTTCCCATTAGTGAGAAGTTGAGCTATCGAACGACTGCTAGAAAATCTCAGTTTGATCAGTGCTGCAGCCAATAGGCTGCGGCACTGATCAGTGTATTTTGACTGAGAGGAGGGGGAGTTTCCCTGTTGTCGGAATACAATGACATAGCAGGGAGGATTCCTGCATCCACACTGAATTGGACTGCTGGCTGTATGAAATAAACTGACCCATGTAAGGGTAGCTTTAATGGCAGTACCAGTCCAAGTCACCCAGTTTCCCAGGATCTTCACAATTCTGTCAGTCTGTAGGCCACCATACACCAGTTTAGTTTCTCTCAGTTGTACAAGAGAAAATCAATTGATTCCAAGCTAACCGTGTGGATAGAGAAAGTTCCTCAAGTACTGCACAATTCTGTGTGGTGGCCTACAGACTGACAGGTTTAGTTTCTCTCCGTTGAAAAAGAGAAAATCAATTGGTTCCAAGCTAACCATATGGATGGAGGAAGCTCTACTGCTGGCTATTGTATTCAGGAGCCACGGTACACCCACAGTGACTGCAGCAGAGGAGATACGTTTGTTGCTCAGCACATACTTTTCCACCCAGTTCAGTTGATTTAAAAAATTACTTTGGTCAAGCTGGGTGGTGCTTAAAGGGTCATCCTTGGCACAAATTTTGGTCAATTTAGGGTCTTTATGGACAACGTCTTCTAACAGGACCTTGCTTGCAGAAAGAAGTAACAGATCACAGTGATAAAGGGGGAATTTTGCGCCATTATATGAAACGCAGGGGGGGGGGGGTTGCCATGCGTCTCCATCCCTAATATGCAGAAAAATAAAAGAGGGTTTGGGACTTTGAAGGCGGGACAAAGCTGGCAGGGATATACATAAACATTTATTGGTGTACAAATTAAAAGATGTTACAAAATAAAATAACTCCGTAGACATGAGAGCTGGTAAGTGGTGTCCAAGTTAATAAAAACCAACATATAAACATTCCATGGAGTATATAAATAGTAGACATTAAGTATTGAAGTCATATCATCAATAAGCTCAACACGTATTGTGGACCAAAAATCGCCACTTACAGGAGAAAAAAAAGTGATGCATAGCTGCAAAGAATATAAAAATGTGTGGGAAAATTCCAGCATGGAGAGGGGAGGGGGGACACAAACCACCCAAAACCCCACACTTAAAAACAGCTTGGGTTGTATATGGCGTTCGAGGTAAGGCTGAAACGCATGTATCCCCACCGGGAGCTGAGGGAGCACAGGTCAGGTGGGTGTGGCAGAGCGTGGCACCAACAGGTGGGGTGAGTGTGAGAGGTGATGAGATGAGAAGAATCTTTGCCATTTCAGATCACAATTATGATCTCATAAGGAAGGTAAAGCTCATGCATTGTCCAATCAAGGGGCTTAGTCAGTGACCAAGCTACACTGCAGCTCCTAACCCAGTGTAACACTTTACGGGTTTATGTACTAGATAAATCAATAATTCGAGAACAAGGGCATAACCACCAGTCCTGTAGCCTGTGACTAAAGCCATATTCAAAATTCCCAATAAGTATAATTCTATATTATCCATTTGAAGTCCAGGCTTTTTCTGGTACTTTTGTTTACAAGTTTAAATCAGTATTTTTGTTAGAGAACGACTTCTAACCCCCAAACATTTTACTTTTTTTTTTTTAGCAGCGACCCTAGGGAGTAAAATGGCAAAAGCTGCAATTTTTTATGTCACACGGTATTTGCACAGTGTTTTTGCAAACCATTTTCTTGAAAAAATACACAAATAAATTGAAAACCAAAAAAAACATCTTTTTTTTTGTAAAATGTGGAAAATTATATTATGCCAAGTAAATAGATACCCAATAAGTCACACTTTAAAATTGCGCACGCTCGTGGAGTACCAACGAACTACAGTACCTAAAAATTTCCAAAGGTGACGCTTTAAAAATGTTTACAGGCTACTTGTTTAGAGTTACAGAGGAGATCCTGCTCTATAATTATTTCCCTTGCTCTAATGTTCACGGTGATACTTCAAATGTATGGTGCGAAAACCATTTGGACGCTTTAACTTTGTTTTACTTCTACCCTGGACCAGAAGTGACATAGCATTGCTCCAGTCCTACAAGACCATAGAGGTGATCAAATAGTAATCTACTCTTTGGTCACCTCTGGGTCAAGCCAGCAGCACCTTCGAGTGGCGAGAGGGGCGCTTTCATGAGCACATCCTTCCCAGCATCGTGAGTGTTTTAGCTGCGCTAGGAGCACAGCCTACCTGTCCTTCAATGGCCAAGACTTGTGCTGACACTCTCTCTCCAGATTATATATATACATACACACACACACACATATATATATATATATATATATATATATATATATATATATATATATATATATATATATATATATATATATATATATATATATATATATATATATATATATATATATATATATATATATATATATATATATATATATATATATACATACACACATACATATATACACACACATACATATATATATATATATATATATATATATATACACACACACATATATAATATATATATATATATATATATATATATATACACATGGGGGGGGGGTAATCTTGCTGGGGGGGGGGGGGGTAATCTATTGTTGCTGGCTGCAGGGGGTCTATTTTACTGCTTTTGTTAATAAAAATTCCATACAAAGTACTTAGAACCCCAATGGTTACTTGGTTCTGTATTCTCTAAAAAGGGGCAGTGCTGGGGGGTGGATAGGGGGTAAAATCAAGAAATGTTGCAGGAGGTGGGTAGGGAGTAGAGACATTGGGTGACTCGGAAAGGGGGAGTTCCTGCACCTATTGTCTGTGAAAAAAAAAGCCCTACATACATACATACATACATACACACACTGCGCCCTGCATTTCTATTGAAAACTGAATAGGTTGTTTTACAACTGAAACAATATATGCCTTACCTTTGGTTAGGGCCCAGTCCACAGCTGTGAGCATAGCTTTTTCCAGTGGATCTCCAATCAATGCCCCATCATCCAACTGCACAAGAGAGTGGCATGTGGCCACAACTCGGTGAGTGTCGATAGGAATCTCAAGAATAGGAGTTATATCCTTTCCATCTCTACAGGAACAAAACAAGTTAAAGTACAAGAGCATCATAATACCAGCCTTTACATAAAACGTGCACAATTATTTTGTATGTATAGTGAAGGGGAAAAAGTATTTGATCCCCTGCTGCATTTGTACATTTGCTCACTGACAAAGAAATGATCAGTCTACAATTTTAATGGTAGGTTTATTTCAACAGTGAGAGAGAACAAAAATATCAAGAAAAAGCTGGGTTATACTTACTGATAACTCCTTTTCTAATAGTCTTCCAGGACAGCCCATGAGACGTTAGGCTCCTCCCCCAGGGACAGGAAACACATTCCAAAATTAAAATAAAAGGCGGTCCCTTAGTCCTCACCTTCAGTATTTCATGAGAACCACAGGACACCCTGTAAAACATATACATAGATATATAGACACATATCATACATTATACATAATACCAGATAGTTCGGGTGGGAATCCGGCTGTCCTGGAAGACTATTAGAAAAGGAGTTATCAGTAAGTATAACCCAGCTTTTCTCAAAGTCGTCTTCCAGGACAGCCCATGAGACGATGAGCAAGCACTTACCAGTCTAGGGAGGGACAACTGCCTGGAGCACCTTTCGACCAAACGCCTGTTCCTGAGAAGAGAGGAGGTCCAGGCGATAATGTCTAACAAAGGTCGAAAAGTTAGACCAGGTAGCTGCCTTACAGATTTGGTCTGGTGAGGCACCGGCCCTTTCAGCCCAAGACGTGGACAATGCTCTAGTAGAGTGTGCAGTAATGAAAGGTGGAGCCACCTTTTTCACTATATAGGCTTCTGTGATAGCCTGTTTGATCCATCTAGCTAAGGTTGCCTTAGAAGCTTTTTCCCCTTTATGGGAGCCGGAAAATTGTAAAAACAAAGTATCAGTCTTCCTGAAGGTTTTAGTCACCTCCAGGTATCTCAAGAGGGATCTTCTGACATCCAAACAGCTAAATTCTTTCTCTTTATTGTTGTTTGGGAAATTGCAAAAGGAAGGAAGGACTATGTCCTGAGTCCTATGAAAAGAAGAGACCCTTTTTGGCAAAAATCCTGGATCTGTTTTTAGCACAATCCTGTCATCAAAAATCATAAGAAAAGGTTCTCTGATTGAGAGAGCCTGTAATTCGCTAACTCTTCTAGCTGAAGTTATAGCTACTAAAAATAAGGTTTTTAGGGTGAGCATTTTTACTGATAGGTCTACCAAGGGTTCAAACGGACTGGTAACCAAGGCCTGGAGTACCAGGGATAGATTCCAAGCTGGACACGTTTTAAGCACGGTTGGCTTTGTCCGGGCAATTGCTCTGAAAAAGGCATTCACATTTGGGTCTTCTCTAAGGGAAAACTGAAGAAAGACACTAAGGGCGGCAGCCTGTACCTTTAAAGTCCCTAAGGAGAGACCTTTGTCTATGCCTTCCTGAAAAAAATCCAAGATAGTTGGTATATCTGGGGAATGTCTCTGATTCTCCAACATCCAAAAATGAAATTTCTTCCAGATTTTAGCATACATTTTTCTAGTGACCGGCTTTCGACAGCTGGTCAATGTTTTGATGACTCTGTCTGAGAACCCCTGAGAGCCTAGTATTTGTTCCTCAGATACCAGGCCGTCAGGTTTAGGGTCCTGAGAAATGGATGGACCACCGGACCTTGTGTTAAGAGATCTGGTCTCCAAGGTAAGGTCATTGGAGGTTGCGCTGCCAACGCCTGAAGGCGTGCAAACCATGGCCTTTTGGGCCAGTATGGGATTATCAGTATCATCTCTGTGTCTTCTAGGATGAATTTCTGAAGAACCTGTGGGATCAATCTGATCGGAGGAAATGCGTAACAGAGTCTGACTTTCCAGGGGTGGGCGAAAGCGTCTATGCCTAACGCCTGATCCCCTTGAGTTATGGAAAAGAATTTTTCTGCTTTCCTGTTTGCCTGGGAGGCAAATAGATCCACTACCGGTAGGCCCCATGAGGTTGTGATTTTGAGAAACACCTCTGGGTTGAGGGACCAATTGTCCTGGTTCATCTGGTGGCGGCTGAGATGGTCTGCCATATAATTCTGCGTCCCTTTTAGGTGAATGGCCGAAATGGATGTTAGGTTCCGCTCGGCCCAGACAAAGATTTTCTGTGCAATGGTTTGTAGGCCCAGACTTCGAGTACCTCCCTGCTTGTTCAGGTATGCTACCGTTGCTATATTGTCTGACCTGATCTGTAGATGGCTCCCTTCTACCTCTACCTGAAAAAACTCCAAGGCCTTTTGGACCGCCATAAGTTCTTTTTGGTTTGATGAAGACTTCCTTTGTGCTGGGGACCATGTACCCTGCGCCCATCTGTCCTGCAGATATGCTCCCCATCCGGAAGCGCTTGCATCCGTGGTAATCCTCTGTGATACCTGGATGGTCCAGTTTAGCCCTCTTGATAGGTGAAGAGAGGATCTCCACCACCAAAGAGTCCTTTTTATCTTGGTGGGAATCCTTACTTTTTGTTGCAAGGAACTTGACTGCCCATCCCAATTCTGTAGAAAGAATTTTTGGAGTGGACGTTGTTGGAACCTTGCCCAGGGGACTGCTGGGAAACAGGAGGTCATCAAGCCTATCACTCTTGTGACATCCCTCAGAGAGACCCATAAGTTGGTCTGTAAAGAGGCAACCATCAGGTTCATTTTCTCCATCTTGCACTGAGGGAGGAAGATCATCTGATCCCGTGAGGAGATTTCGTAACCCAGGTAGGTCACTCTTTGTGAGGGTACCAGGCAAGACTTTTGTCTGTTGATTATCCAGCCTAGGGAAGTTAAGAATTCCTGAACTATGAGGAGGTCGGCTTCCAGTTTCTGGTATGATTCTGCCACTACCAAGATGTCGTCCAGGTAGGGGGTGATCATGATAGCTTTTAGCCTTAGAGGGGCTAGTGCTTCCCCTAGGACTTTGGTAAAAATCCGTGGGGCTGAGGACAGCCCGAAGGGCAGTGCCCTGAACTGGAAGTGCTTGACTTCCGGTCCTATCTTTACTGCTAGCCTCAGGAATTTCTGATAGGATGTGTGTATGGGGATGTGAAAATACGCATCTTTCAAATCTAGGGTTGCCATGAAACACCCTGGGAACAGTAGGTTCCCTATGGAGTATATTGATTCCATGCGAAAGCGTTTGTATGCTATTGAAAGGTTCAGATTGCGTAAGTTCAGGATCAGTCGATGACTTCCTGAGGGTTTTTGAATCACAAAGATGTGAGAATAAAACCCTGTTCCTTGTTCTTCTCTGGGGACTGGGATAATTACTTTTTGATCTAATAGGTCCCCTAACTGAAGACTCAAGGCGGAGGCCTTGACTGGATCCCTGGGAAGATTTGTGATCAGGATCCTTTCTGGAGGTTGAAGACAGAACTCCAGCCTGTGTCCTTGGCCTACTAGGTCCAGAATAAAAGGGCTGGAAGTAATCTTCTTCCACAGTGGGAGGAAGGCCCCTAATCTTCCTCCCACTCTGAGAAGGGAGTCATTGGGGCTGGTTGGGGCGTTTAGGAGGGTTAAACAGGATGTTACCCCTCCCCTTTCCTTTATGCCCCGTCCAATGTTTTTTGAAATTTTGCTGAGTTTCAAAAGACTTCTGCTGTTTGCCCCTGCCACGAAAATTCCTCTGAGCATAGGGGAATTTTTTCTTATCTGGGAATCCCTTCTTTTTATCCGCTGTACGCTCCAGGGCTTCTGTTAGGCCTGGGCCAAAAAGGTGGTCGCCTGTGAAGGGAAGACCACAAAGGCGAGATTTAGAAGTAATATCTCCCGACCATGTCTTGAGCCATAGGCTTCTTCTGGCCGTATTAGCTAAAGCTGAGGTCCTTGCTGCCATTCTTACAGCTTCAGCTGAAGAATCCGCCAGGAATCCTATTGCCTGGAATAAGAGTGGAAAGGATTTATTAATCTGTTCCCTCGATGTTCCTGCAGTCAAGTGTGTTTGGATTTGAGATAGCCACAGCTCCAGGTGTCTGGCTATGCAGGTGGATGCCAGGGCTGGCTTTAAGCTCATAATGGAGGCTTCCCAGACCCTACGTAAAGAGATATCTGTTCTCTTATCCATAGGGTCTTTTAGTGCTCCTGAATCCTCAAATGCCAAGTCAGTTCCTTTGGAGATTCTGGCAAGAGAGGCATCCAGCTTAGGGATTTTGTTCCAGGGCTGTTCCACACTTCGTCAAATGGATACCTTCTTTTTAAGTTTCTTGGAAAAAAAGGCTTTTTATCAGGAGAATTCCATTCCTGTTTAATCACATCCAATAGTGAGCTATGCACAGGGAACACTCTAGCATGCTTTTTATGACTAGCGTACATTAAGTCATGCTTAGAGAGATGCACTTCTTCCTCCTCAATCTCTAGAGTGGTATAAACCGCTTTGAGTAGATCATCTACATCCTCCAGGCTCAGTTTAAAGTTGGAGCTATCATGGGAAACATTGCTTTTTGGTTCCTCTCCTGATCCTGATCCCTCTGCAGAAGAGTGGGAAGAAGAAACTTCCTCCTCCAAAACCAATGGGTCAATTAGGGATGGTGGAGCCTGAGCTGGGGTGGAAGGCTGGGCTGGTGCCTGCATCTTTTCAATGAGAGTCCTGAATGAACTAAATGTACTTTTTAGCTCATCTCTCACTGAGGACAGCATTTTCTGGGTAGAGACTGCAGAATCGTCTCTGACCAGTTTAGCTATGCATGCCCGGCACACTGCTTTGTTCCAAGAGGAACTCAATTTTTCTCCGCATACAGCACATTTCTTTTTGGGGGGCTGAGGTGGGTTATTGTCCTGAGCCTTGGCCTGGAAGATAAAAGACAAGGGAATTTAATTAGAGATACTTGTCCTCCTCCCACCTCCCATTTTTCCCCCTCCACCTTGTGGATAGAAAAGAGGGAGCGGTGCTGCTTAACCCCTGCCCCTAACGATAGAAAAGAGAGGGGGGAAGGGGAACGGAGTTCCTAACAGGTACCTGCAAATAGGGTGTCGTTCCCCCTTGCTTACCTGAGAGGTGCCGATGCCAGAGCCGACTTCCGCCGCCTGTGCGGTTGCTGCCGTGGTGTCCATCGCTCTGTATGGTGGTCCCAGCAACTGCTGTTTCCCCTAACATCGGTCGCCCATTTGAACTCTCTGTTCGCGCCTTCGGAAACTGGAACGAGGGTTTCCGGCGCCCGCGGATGCCGTCACTGCGCCGGAAGTGACACTGTCACTTCCCGTGAGGCCAGAGTGGATACGCTGAGTTCCGCCCCCTCCGTCTTTGGCGCCAACTTCAAAATTTCTTCCGAAGTTAGCGGTTCACGGGTACACAGCACTGCTGCTCCAAGGAACCGGCCGACCAACGGAGTGAACTCCCCAACGCTCCACCAGACAGCATCCGTAGTCCTGCCGAGAGGCTAGGAGAACAGGAGACAGCGGTCAGCCCCTATTGCGGCACTAAGGGGTACCGCTATGGGCCGAGGAGATGCATCTTTCCAAGTCTTTCCATGGACAGTCCAGGAGACCGGGAGCTTCAGTTCCAGGAACATGTTACCCCCTGTCCGGAGGAAACAAAAATACTGAAGGTGAGGACTAAGGGACCGCCTTTTATTTTAATTTTGGAATGTGTTTCCTGTCCCTGGGGGAGGAGCCTAACGTCTCATGGGCTGTCCTGGAAGACGACTTTGAGAAAATGCATTTTATAAAAGTTTGCATTTTAATGAGTGAAATAAGTATTTGAACCCCTATCATGTAGCAAAATTTCTCCCAGGTGTCCAGCATGACAATGACCCAAAACACACAGCCAAAGTGGCTCAAGAAGAAGCATGCTAAGGTCCTGGAGTGGCCTAGCCAGTCTCCAGACCTTAATCCCAAAATTTGTGGAGCGAGCTTAAGGTTCCAGTTATCAAACGCCAGCCTCGAAAATGACTTGGGAAGGTTCTGCATGGAGGAGTGGGACAAAATCTCTCCTGAGATGTGTGCAAACCTGGTGGTCAACTACAAGAAATGTCTGACCTCTGATTGCCAACAAGGGTTTTGCCACCAAGTACCAAGTCATGTTTTGTGAAGGGGTCAAATACTTTTTTCACTCTAAAATCCAAATTGATTTATAACTTTTTTGAAATGCATTTTTCTGGATATTTTTGTTATTATTCTGTCTCTCACTGTTAAAACAAACCTACCATTAAAATTATAGACTGATCATATCTTTGTCAGTGGGCAAACGTACAAAGACAGCAGGGGATCAAATACTTTTTTCCCCCTCGCTGTATGTAAAAGATTTACAGGTTAAAAAAAAAAAAAAAAAAAAAAGAAGAACTCACTTGAGGCCAGCCACACCCCGGACTACTAGGCTATCACTGGTTAATGTACCAGTCTTGTCAAAGCAGCAAATTTCCACCTTCCCAGCAAAGGGGATTCGGAACGGTTCAGTACAGTATACATCTAAAATAAAACAAAAAACACATTTACTACAGGGCATCAATATTTTTTTTATTGATATTCTTATTTGATCAGTCATTCTGGATATCAAAAACGACATTTACATTATTAGGTACCCATTTCAACAATAATGCTTGCATTTAAAACTTGTAAGAACAGTTGCATTTCATTCCCTGCATTTTAGCAGTTCAAATTGAGTCTAGTCAAGTTTTAATTTCTTGCACAGCTAGATGAGCTTTGAGAAGAGGAAGGAGAGAAAATTGTAAGGTGTATTAACAGTTGGATAAGCTACTGAAGCAAAATCATTATATAGATGCCTGCGTGTAGTGTCGGTTTACTTCATGAGGACTCCAAAAAGCACTCAATTTAAGGCTTTTGGATGTTCAAAACTACTATGATTCTTGAGTCCTTCCTTTCCTGATTGACCCATCAATGTAACGGATAGATTTACTCACCAATTGAAAAGGCAGTGAATGAATTACTGTTTCAGCTTCCAAGTTGTAGTCGGTATTTTTATGTGACCGCATTCAAGGTTTTGAGTTCATGACTCCAAAACAAATCTGCAGGAGGTGGCCACTATTACTCCCTATTAGGTTACAGAGTTTTATCCCACTGCTTTACATTAACAGCAAAAAAACCTGGTTTAGCTTTTTACTTTACTTTTACTACACAATCAGACTATATCTTGTTCAAAAATATAAAAGAAATGTGTATTTTACTGTTTTACAGCCGCAGATGGTGTTGCAGGGAACAAAATGGTGGAGCTGAGAGGGAAGGCTAAACAAGCATTTATGCACTTTTGCTTCCATATTAAGTATACCAAACACACCATATATATTTAAACAGGGACATGGATGTATGAAGATTTCTGTGCAATGTACAATCAGACTCACAGAGTTTGGCCAGAGCAATCAGTGAGGTGTTCACTGCCAGGGACAGCTCAATAGGCAGCTCAGGGGGCACAACGGAAGTCAGAATCAGGGTGCATTCCAAAAATAGCTTATATCGGTTTCTACTAGGATCTTTGGTACCTGAAAGTAGAAATCATAATGATTAGGAGCAGATGTAATATTACCCATCAACTAGAATATAAAAACACACATACACAGTGAAATGTCTAAATATTTATAAATTGTTTTAAAATATATATATTTAATAGGTGTCATTTTTGCAGTTATAATTTCTACATTATAAAATTATTTATATAGAATAAAAACTATTAAAAAGGGAGATCCAGTCATATTTGTAAAAATTAGAAGTCTGCAGCTACAAAAAGCTACAAAGCTGCTGACTTTTAATAAACAAAACACTCACCTGTCCCAGGATCAAGCACTGTGCTCAACCCAAGCTGTTTTCTCCATCCCTCCTCGTTCCCCGGCATCTTAACTGTGGGCAACCAGTAGTGACAGCTTGCGGCTTCACAGCTGGGTGCCCACTGCACGCACTGTGAATGATCCTGCAGTCTTCAAGGACCTGTGATATGTCCCAGAAAACTGCGGGGCGGAGGGAGAACTTCCCCTCGTATTACCTAAGCTATCTGAGCAGAAGTGGTATGGGGTTCCTGTCTAACCAGGTACTCTGTTCCCCTCCCTCTCTCCGCAAAAAGTGCCATTACTTATGCTGGCCATACACGCACAGAATTTCGGCCGAAAATGGTCGTTTTAGGAAAGATCGTTCGAAAATCGGGCCGTTAGTGAACACAAGTTTGCCGACGATTTCGTTTGTGTGCCCGGCTAATGTCTATGGATCTATAGCGAAAACTTATCGTTTCTACAAAAGTTGTTACATGTATGGTAAAATTGAAACAAAAATAATATTCTGACACGTATTGTGCATATTATCGAACGATTATGATCATGAAAACGATTACGTAAAAAAGAGTTTATTCTGTAAGTTAGTGGCCAATTCGCTTTCGACTGACGAATAATCGTTCAGTCTGCAAACGGCCGAAATTCTGTGCGTGTATGGCCAGCATTGAGGAGCAGGGGAGGAGGCCTTAAAGCGGAACTTCCCCTTTGGAGTGGAGCTCTGCTTTCAAATTTGTTGATTTTGTCAAAGATGCTGCAACAGTGTCACTTCCAATGACCTTAAAGTGGTTGTAAAGGGTCAAGGTTTTTTGGCTTTCTGCATTATATGCAGGAAAATAAACCTGCGTGCAGTAGCCCCCTCCCCCCCCCAAACACTTACCCAAGCCCCATCTCGATCTAGCAATGTGCATGAAGCAGCAGCTCTCCCAAGTCTCTTCCTCCTCATTGGCTCCCGTTACTGTCAATTACAGCCAGTGAGCCAATGGGGAGAGAGTGGGGGCTGGGGCCAAAACCCACTACATGTGTGAACGAACACAGAGCAGCGATCTGGGAGGGAGTCTGCTCGGATGCCCCCATAGCAACCTGCTTGCACTCAGCAAGAGGGAGGGGCCAGGAGTGCCAGCGAGGGACCTGAGAGGAGAAACATTGGGGCTGCTCTGTGCAAAACCACTGCACAGAGCAGGCAAGAACATTTTTTTTTTTTTTTAAATAAAGATAATTTCTGCCTTTACTATCACTTTAAAGAAAGCATTAACAACCTGCTCTCGGAGAACTTAGGAGTACAGGGCTTGCGACAAAAGAAGTGTTCAAACCTTGCTTTGAAGGTTGATGCCTGGGGACAGCAAAAAGGACCCTTTTGCTGAGATGAGGTAGCAGCCGTGGGAGTAGGAGACTGAGGCTTTCTCCTACCCAGTAGGAATACTTTTCCCATTCTTGAATCCCACAATGAAGTAAAAAAAAATTTTCTTGGGGGAATTTTGAGTGCAAGTTAAATTTTTTACACTTGCAAACATTTTTCTTTTTTTTACTTATATGGGGGACAAAAAGTCCTCTATGCGATGCATTTTGTAGTGACAGGCTCTCTTTAATGAGACATCAGGGGCCTAAAAAGGACCTGATGTCTCACCTGTCCTCCAACTAAACTAATGGAGTGCAGATTGCCAGGGTGTGTGGAAGCAATGCCGGATCGCTGCTTCTTTTACAGTGCGTGTAAAACTTCCCAAAGCCACCGCTATAGTACCTATGGCAGTAAAAAAGGGTTAAAGCCTAAATCCAGGTTTTATAGGTTAGTTTGTTTGGATCAAGGTGGTCCAAACAAACTCTTTACTTCACTAACAGAGGTCTTGTGTGCTGTATTAACGACCTGTACAGCACCTTGCAGCTAAGTATACTAACTGCACTGCAAGGTGCAAGGGTAAGTGCCTGACACAGGATCCAGTGCCTGAAGAAAACATTACAGCCCAGCACCATACGGAGGGGTCTGAATACGGTCCCCAAGGTACACACCCAGGATTCAAAAACTACTAGACAAGGCGTTTAACAGTCATACACAGGCAAATCCCACTTTTAAGTACACAATGGGACCAGAGCATGTATGCAAAATGAAAATACAAAGTGAAGCAATACTTTTTTCACTTAATGTATGCAAATACACTAGCTCTATGGGAAATCTTGGTCAGCTTGAAAAGGCACTGCTCCCAGTTTTTAACATTGGCGTCTATGGGAAATCTTGGTCAAATTGACATGGCACTGCTCCTGAACCATAAGTGACAGGAACACCAAACTTGCGGAGCACGTTAAGGGGACCCAGGGCTATGAAAAAGTAGATTAGTTAGGCAAGCTGGCCAATCCCAAATTTAGATTAGGTTGAGTGTCCTCTCGGAGCTTCCCAAGTTTTGTGTCCCTGTCCCTTATGGTCTGGGAGCAATGCCAAGTCAAGCTGGCCAAGATTTCCCATAGACGTCAATCTGTCAGTACTCGCAAGTGTATGTAAAGTGAGGGTACGTAAAGTGGGGTATGCCTGTATTTATTGAAGTTTGAGGAAAAGGGAATACTTTAAAAGGAAAAAAATGGTTGAATGGTTTAAAAAGAAAAATACTTCTCCATAGCAGAACAGGTTTATCACCTAAGGACCCTAGCAAAAAACTGGAGTCTCCTTGAGTGGGTAGGGTTATACAAGTATACTTTAGCCTTAGCCCCAACCCTAGTCCTTTTGACTGATGGTATTTTTTTAGCATTCACCTTCTATCCAAACATAGGCAGCGGCAGCGATGGCAAACACCAGGAGGAAGAGGATGAAGATAAAAGTTTCCAAGTTGTTGGCAGTGACACGTTTGACCCCAAAGAGGATTGTCCGCAGGAGCTTACCCTGTTAAAAACAATGACATTATCACACAACTTTAAAAAAAAGAAATGAAACAATTAAAGAGAATAACCAAAATTTAGTTTTGTAAAAGCTGTGATAAGGTAAAAGTAGTAGAAATTAAAAATGTTGTATCACCCTGTCTGTTCTACATAAACTATGTTTGTAGAGAGAAAAAAGAAAAAGAACTGATGTACCAGAGGACAAGGCTATTATCATGGTCACTGCTGAAGGGGTCCCCTTGAGAACGTCTTTCTATGACGAGACGCGCCAGGGCTAAGCTGACGTCAGCAAACTCCAGAACCTTCAGTCGGTCCATCTGTAATGCTGCACTGCTTGTTTTACTTATTGCGAGTAGATTTCATTGGTGTGCGTAGCCTATTGCATTAGAGTGTGCACCCCAAAGCTCAAAACATACTCCTTTCTCTGCAGCCTCAGCTGTGTGGGGCAGTGAATGAATGAGAAATGCTGTGTGCTGAGCAGCTTCCTGTTCATTCACAATCTGAAGCAAAGTAAACAATGTTTACTATCCTTCAGTTATGTACACAGCGAGTGAGTCCGTTCACTGTGTTCATTTAGAAAAGGAAGGAGCCGGAAAATGACATTTACTAGCCCCTTTCCCCACTTCCCATCCTGAAACATCTCCTGCAGCAGATGGGAGGGGAGGAGGGAAGCCAGCAACACTGGGGCTGGGTGGGGGCAACATGGGGTGGGTGCTCGAGCAGTAGGGGGAATCTGCACCGCACGTGGTGATTAGGGTGTGCACACCTTCTCTGCACAGGCCTATGGTAGATTTCTTGTTACAATAAAAGCGATGTATGCAGTTTTACACTATGTGGCTTTTGTGACCTATGTTTTATGTGTTCACGTATCTCTGCTGGCGAAGCCTGTGGTTCTCCATCTTCGGTCCATAGAGGAGTGTACAAGAACTTTCTGAATTAAGCACCATTAGACCACCTATAACCTGGGCTCCAACAATGAGGTAAGAGGCTGGTATTTATATGTGGTGGAAGAGTCACATATATACCACAGAGTAGTCCGTTTGCTCACTGAAGATATTTTTCTCAACACGATTTGCACATATGGTAGGGTTTGCACAGTACGGAATGAACTTGATTTGATTACTGTATAATCTTTTTTACAAAATAGATTTAATGTTTTTCGATATTTAACTAGGGCTTATATGGCAGCCATTCCCCAAAATAACACTAGGTCTTATTTTTGGGGCCTATTGTCAGGGAAACAGGGTATATATAGCAGAGCCCATAGGTTTAAGCTAGCAAAGCAAAAATCATCCCCATCTCTGTGCACCATCCTGTGTCATGTTTTATAATGTTTATTTGCTCCTCACCTGGGAAGTGTTAAATCCAGTTCTTAAGACATAGGCCACACACCCATTATCAAGCGCTAAGAAGAAAGAGAAAAGAAAACATTAACGTGTCGTTAAACACAAATTATAAACTGTCAATACATGCTATTGCCATTGTGTACATACTCACTTTGCCATTAGAGCATTATTTTTCAGTAGACTGAAAAAGATCTTTGTAGATACTGCTGTTCCCTGTCTCGCATGAGAGGGTTTCCGCCCTGCCCCTCCACCCTCTATTCTGCTGCATAATGCAACACATTTCAATGTATGTAATGCAGATATCCAGCCATTACCAAAACTGTATGTGTTTGAAAAAGATGAATACCGTTTCTAACGCCGCAGCTGTGCTGCCACGTTATCCCATGTGCTAGCCAGCCTCGATCTATGGAGAGAAGCAGAAGGGGGTAGAGATCCCCTCTGCTTGCTAACGTCACAGGGAAATATCAGCCCCACCTGCTTTTCTACATAGATCGAGGCCGACCAGCACATGGGATCATGTGACCGCACAGCTGCGGTGTCAGAAACAGTATTTATCCTTTCCATATCCAACACATATAGTTTTGGTAATGGCAGGATATCTGCATGATATAGATGGAAAGTTACTTTAGGGCCCTTTACAAACACTTTAATACTAGTGGTATGTAAAAATATCCAAACTTAGCCTAAAAAAGAAAATGAATGCAGCCGTCACATCTAAGGTTTGCTTTTGGGTTTATTACCAATTTAATACACATTTTAATGCCCAAACTTCAGTTTTAATGTATGGAGGACATAGTTTAATCTAAAACTGGTAACTTAAACCAAAGACTACTCATACTGAAATGCATCACCCCCTGCGCTAGTTGTAAAAAGCAGCACTTACGTTTAAGGCCAGTAGTCGCCTTCTGAGGAGGAGTGTGTTGCACAACCTTGGTGCCACCAAAAATGACGTGTAGTTTGCAGTCAGCGTTTAAGTCAAGAACATGATCTGCATCCAAATCCTCGATAGGCTCCTGTAGAGATCCACAAATTGCCATTTTTAATACATGCATATGTTAGTAGATTATACTTCTACAAAGCCTTACTCCAGGCAAAACTTTTTTTTTTTGCTCTGGATAAAGTGGGGAAAAGTCAAGAGCTTCTGGCAGGTGCTTTAATGGCTGTGGCTCTGTTGGGAAAATGTCCTCACATGGTAAAAAGGGACTGAAAGTGATGGGTAATCCCTCCAACAGGCTAAGATTGCTAAAAAAAATGTATTTTGGAGCAGATAAACGTATCGCTTTGGTAGGGTTTTCACTGTGTGTGGCTTCCAGTCTCGGTAACTTCATTATCTTGATTATCCTGGCGTCACTGGGTGTGAACGAAACAGTGGGGTGGGGGGTAGTCACAGACAGCAATAATAAAAAAAACAACAAAAAACCTGAAAGGGGTTTTAAATTTTGTTTTTATATAAAATACCAAACTGTTAAACTGAAATCTTTTTTTTTTTGGGGGGGGGGGGGGGGGGTAAAAATAAAAAAACAAAAATAATGTGCTTGTATAAGTGTGCAGACCCTCTTATAACTGGGGATGTAGCTGTGTTCAGAATTAGGCAATTACATTCAATTTCATGTTAAATAGGAGTCAGTACACACCTGCCATCATTTAGAGTGTCTCTAAGCCCAAATAAAGTTCAGCTGTTCTAGTAGGTCTTTTCTGACATTTTCTTCGTCTCATTCCACAGCAAAAGCCATGGTCCGCAGAGAGCTTCCAAAGCATCAGAGGGATCTCACTATTAAAAGGTATCAGTCACGGGAAGGGTACAAAAGGTATTCCAAGGCATTAGATATACCATGGAACACAGTGAAGACAGTCATCATCAAGTAGAGAAAATATGGCACAACAGTGACATTACCAAGAACTGGACGTCCCTCCAAAATTTATGAAAAGACTAGAAGGAAACTGGTCAGGAAGGCTGCCAAGAGCCCTACAGCAACATTAAAGGAGCTGCAGGAATATCTGGCAAGTACTGGCTCTGTGGTACATGTGACAACAATCTCCCGTATTCTTCATATGTCTGGGCTATGGGGTAGTGGCAAGATGGAAGCCTTTTCTTAAGAAAAAAAAAACTAAGCCTGGCTCAGTTTTGCAAAAACACATCTGAACTCTCCCAAAAGCATGTGGGAAAATCTGTTATGGTCTGATGAAACCAAGGTTGAACATTTTGGCCATAATTCCAAAAGATATGTTTGGCACAAAAACACTGATCACCACCAAAAGAACACTATACCCACAGTAAAGCATGGTGGTGGCAGCATCATGCTTTGGGGCTGTTTTTCTTCTGCTGGAACAGGGGCCTTAGTCATGGTAGAGGGAATTATGAACAGTTTCAAATACCACTCAATATTTGCACAAAACCTTTTAGGGTCCATTCACACTAGCGCGACTTGTCAGGCGACTTGGTCGCCTGACAAGTCGCGGTCGGTCGCTGGCCATTGAATAGTACAGGACCCGTTCTAATAGGAGCGACACAAGTCGCTCCGACTTAGAAAAAGGGTCCTGTACTACTTTGGGGCGACCTGGAGGCGACTTGCAATGACTTCAATTATATGTGAAGTCCGTGCAAGTCGCGCCGAGGTGATGGCACAGGTCGCCCCACAAAGTCGTGTCGCGCCAGTCTGAATGGGCGCTCAGGATTCTGCTAGAAAGCTTTACAGGCCAATGCCTCATATAAAGTCCCAATCTGTGTTTTACACTGCATCCGCCAAGGGGATGGAGGTGTATGCTTCTCAGCTGGTCCTTTTCAGTTTGTACCATCGTTACAACATCGCTATTAGAGTTTTGATATACTAGACCAGTCATGGATGGGGGTGGGCTGGGGGAGGTTTGGGCTGCTCCCTCCCACCTGTCTCCCATCCATCCATTAGCAGCCATGTGCTTCCATTGTGGAGACACTCAAATTATAAAGTGTTAGGACTGCAGGTAACACAGGGTGCCGTGTAGTGGCCATGCAGCTTACGCATGCGTTCGCAAATGCATGTCAACTAAACCCCTGTTCATTATATCATGAGACAGGTCTACTTGGTTGGTGGCAGACTGGAGGGCGAGTACATCGACTGAGGGCTGGCTGGCTTCCATGCACCTCTTAATCCTTTTCAACTTTTGCTTTTTCTGAACATGAAGAGGAACTTCCATCTTTCAGCATAATGACCCAAAGCATACATCCAAATAAACAAAGTAATGGCTTTACCAGAAGATTAAAGTTTGGAAATGGCCCAGCCAGAGCCCAGTCCTGAATCAGATTGAAAAAATCTGTGGGGTGATCTGAAGAGGGCTGTGCACAGGAGATGCCCTCGCGATCTGACAGATTTGGAGTGTTTTTTGCAAAGAAGAGTGTGCAAATACTGCCCAGTCAAGATGTGCCATGCTGATAGACTCATACCCCAAAAGACTGAGTGCTGTAATAAAATCAAAAGATGCTTCAACAAAGTATTAGTTTAAGGGTGTGCACACTTATGCAACCATACCATTTTAGGTTTTTTAATTTTTACTTCCTTCCACTTAAAAGATCTTCGTTTGTTGTTCAACTTGAGTTGTACAGTTTATAGGTCACATTAAAGGTGGAAAAAGTTCTGAAATTATTTAGCTTTGTCTCATTTGCTTACATCACAGAAACCGGACATTTTAACAGGGGTGTGTAGACTTTTTATATCGACTGTACACCTATAAAGTGCAAAACTTTACTTTAAAAACAAAAAGTTTTTTTTAGCATCAAGGAATTAAACAGAACTCACCTTCATTTGAGGGACAGACTCTCCAGTCAGCATTGCTTCATCCACAATACATCGCCCTCGGAGCAGCAGAACATCACAAGGAACCAAATTCTCATTGGCTGACCTTCCTGAAAAAAAATTGATTGCACACATTCACAAACATCTTAACCAAAAATGTATACAAGTTCATAATTTGTTACTGTAGCCTTGTTGTGTTCTGCAAGCACAGTATTAACCCTTTTGTAACCGAAAGCCACTGATGACTAGGCTAAATTATGCACTGCGTTGTGTAAACCACATTATTCACTGTGAACAGCACCCCAGCACACCTTTCCAATATACAGTATGTGCATTGCCGAGCAACACAAGGGAACACTTCTCTACACTGTTACAGAAAACAATACATGCACCTTTTTTATTTCCTTTGACAGCACATTAAAAAGAATAGGCGACCTTAACAAAAGTGTGAATAAGGTCTAACTTGACAATAACTGACCAATCTGCATACCTAAATATAAAAATACACACATAAATATATTTATACACACACACACACACACACACACAATTGTATATTATATATATATATATATATATATATATATATATACACACATACATATATATACATATATATATATATACACACACACACACACACACACATACATACATGCACGCACGCACCTCAAAAATAGAATATCAAGACTTTTTTTTATTTCAGTAATTCAATTCTAATGGTGACTCATTTTCTATAGATGCGTTACACACACAGTGATACATTTCAAACATTTCTTTCTTTTCATTTTGAGAATGGCTTACAGCTAGTGAAAACCCAAGATTCAGTATGTCAGAAAATTTGAATTTTACATTAGAACAATAAAAAAAAATAATAAATAAATAAGGTTTTTAATACAGAAATGTTGGCTTACTAAATGGTATCTCCTTTTGCATAAATTACTGCATCAATGTCATGGCATGGAGGCGATCAGCCTGTGGTACTGCAGAGATGTTAAATCCCAGGTTGTTTTGATAGTGCCTGCACCTCGTCCGCATTGTTGGGTCTGATCATTTGGGGGGAGCCATGTCATCTGCTTCTGTTGGTCCACTGTGTTTTATCAAGTCCAAAGTCAGTGCAGCCCTCTACCTGGAAATTCTGGAGCACTTCATGCTTCCCTCTGCTGACCAGCTTTATGGAGATGCTGATTTAATTTTCCAGCAGGACCTGGCACCTGCCCACACTGCCAAAAGTACCAATACCTGGTTTAATAATTATGATCACTGTGCTTGATTGGCCAGCAAACTCGTCTGACCTAAACCCCATAAAGAATCTGTGGGGTATTGTCAAGAGGTAGATGAGAGGACTCCTCAACCGGAATTAAGGTAGCTTTATTAAACCTGTAAAGCCTCAATTTGTGTGGGGGCCCAGCCGCAAGTGCACTCATCCCAGACAGGCTCACTGGGGCCGCCCCCCCCATACCCCCAATGGAGGCTGACTCTGCCGCATGTCCTAAATTTTTGAGGATGCCCAGCCGCCTGGGCACGAGCATTAGCGGAGCCGACCACCCAGGGCAGCGGAGGGGAGGGTGGATGCCCAAACGGAGGGTAGTGGCTTCAGCCACCCTCACTACGGCCGCCACACATAGCTCTTAAACAGGAGGCCGCAAAGCCGCGGGCCTAAATTTTCGGCCAGGTTCGGCCGCGTGAGGCGTGGACCTGTGGATGCCAAACCATCTGCTCCCCCAGCCCAACAACTGCAGCAGGGAGCCCAAAGGACATGCCTGCCCTGGTCACCATCCCCCAGGATAGCAAGGGAACCCTGCTCAAAGCCCCCCATTGTGCACCAGGAAAAACGCGGTCAGCAAGCCCCCCTTAAGAGCATGTGGCAAAAGCAGGGGGTTGGGAGGTGAATGGGACCAGAGTGGTTAGTGACATCTAGAATTGCAAAAAAGGAAAAAGCACAGCGCCACACTTTGCAAGCTAGAAAGTTTCTGCTAGTAAAGGGTTAATGCAGCTATAGTAGTGAACCAGTGGAACCTGGAGTAGATCTAAAAGACCTAAAAATGTAAACATAACAGCGCAAAACACACACACACCAAGAGTTAACGGATAAAAAACAAAGCCCATTGCAGAGTTATTTAAAAAAAATTAAAAAATCAATATAAATGCATGCAATGTATGTTAAAATTGTCCAAAAAGGTCAAAATCTGATCCAAAAGTATCCATGGGAAAACATTAATTCAGTCCACATTTCACACAGCCAAAAACAAAAACTTAACGAAGACGGTATTGGGCATCACAGGTCCTTTATATGGGAGGGGGAGGTGAAATTTTTTACTAAGGGCAGAGATGAGCATGCACTCTGCATTGCTTACCAACAACCTCAGGTTCTGGAGTCTGGAAAGTCTTACTTCCCTTATCAGGATCACTCATTACAGACAACACAATAATTGACATAGAACTAATAACTGTTCATCACCTTAAGAAGAGAACCTTTTGAAGCCTATTCCCACTGGTTACCATCTATAGCCAGCTACTGTGTGTTACAGGCTGACTGCCTCTTGCTGTGGTGGACTGTGGATGGATACAATGGTTTCCCATGGATACTTTTGGATCAGCTTTTGACCTTTTGGGCAATTTTTACATACATTACACGCATTATATTGATTTTTTTATAACTCTGCAATGGGCTTTTTGATCTGTTAACCCTTGATGCGTGTGCTTTTTGCGCAGCTGAAATTTTTTTGATATAGGATTGAATGAAAGCCACCAGCAATACAATGTGTGGCTCTTTAAAGAAAGGATGCTTCAGCATGGAGAATATTAAGTGGAACTAAAGTCCATTATACTCCCCCTCATTGTTACGAACATCTTCACCTGCGCTTCAGCCATCTTTTTTTTGCCAGGCTGGGATGATGCAACTATCATGCATGTGTGCGGGAGTTAATTTATCACATCACAAAGGCATGCTGAAAATATACACCGAGCTTCTCATGGACAACTCAGTCTACATTTTAAAGAAGTTTTTATTGGAGAAGAGAAGTAGTAGTTTTTAAGGTAAAGTTCTACTTTTATATACAGATTGCAGACAGGAAAGGGTTACTTATGTATATGTACTGTATATGAAAGCTTACCTATAGACACAATGTCACCTGGGATGATTTCATCGCTGGAGATTGGCCTCCATTTCCGATTTCTGTACACCTTAGAAACAGATAAATATGTTGAACGTGAAGCATAATTTACTCACATGATAAATTGTACAAACACCACAAACTCTTTTAATGATCAATGATAAATGGCAAAGTAACTAAAACGGACAAGAGCTAAAAACGTTTAATCAAAGCAAGTCTTTCTGCCAGCACAATTCTGTGTGCAATAATGCTAGAATCCAGCAAACCCCAAATTCCAGATTGTAGACTTGAAGTTCCATGCTAGACTGAAGACCCAGTGTTGACTTTAGTTTTAAAGTGACAGGAAACATGCAGGACAACAGAGTGAGTGAAAGGAGGTTCAGGCAACAGGAATATAGGAAAGTTCCAGAACACAACAAATGTACACGCTGGATGGAGAAGGTGGCCCTATAGGCAGAGAGATGAGATACACAAAGGAAAGAAGACCAGAGCTTGCTAGAGCAAGGTGTGGCACTTTCAGGAGGAAAACAGAACATAAGACCAGAAGGTTACACTGATTTGGATTTTCAATCAGTATATTGGTCCCCCTCATCCCTGTGAGCAGTCGGGATTGTCTATGGTGGATATTGCTGACATCTAGTGCGTTTGCTTGACCACGAGAGTGGCTGAGCCAATAGTGTTGGTGAGTGTGATCTACTCCCCCTTGCTTGCAGGGTGGTGGTGTTAAGAGGTGACCCGTATTACATCCACTTATCAAGTTCACATTCTTGGATGCATCTATTTATGGATGGACATTCTGATGCCTTGATGGACTCTCATTTATTAATGTGATTTTATGTGAGATTGTTGAGTAGAAGGATTGTTTGCACATACGTTCAGTTTACTCTATTGATGGTGTGAGGCTACCACCATCCTTGCGCTACTGGCTACATTTATATGTTTTACATATTGTTTGTTTTCCGTTTTCATACATATTATACTTCAAGTAGCAGCACTATGGATTAGCAGTTGGGTTGTCCTGAAGCGCTTGGGTTGTTCACTTTTTTCTTTGGGCAGGCCTTGTGAGCATTTTTATACAGAACATAAGACCTGTTTTTTATAAGCTGGCATGGGCTCCAGAAGATGAAAGCATGGGTATTCTATTATAAAAGAAAAGAAAATTTGGAGAATACCTCCAGGCAAATAGAAAAGCAGTTAAATTCTGCTCAGAATATCATTGGGGGGAACAGCTTCAAATAAAGGATGCAAATTGCTGGGTCCACGGAGTCTCCCTAGGACGACACAAAGCTAAAAATGGTATTGTCTAGGTTTCTGAATGAAGGTATAGCAGCAAAGAGTGTGGCAGCTTAAAATGTTTCTATGGTCGAAGCATGCAGGGAATTCAGGAAGTTGTGGAAAGAGATGGAAAACAGACCTGCATCGCTCACAACATGAAAGAAGATTTTCAAAGTAAGCTTCTATAGGATTGTCAACAATTTTTTTTTTTTTTGCAATTACAATGCTCACGGTACAAAATGAAAGTGTATGATGTGACTATAAATCTCCTTTAAGGGATATCACAACCTGAGATCTGATACATCTAATTGTAAGCTGCCTCTATATGTAACAAGCAATAATATATGCCCCATGTACTAAGAGCTGCAAGCAAATCAGACTGTTTTCAACTAAAACATGCATGTATATATATATAAAAAAAAAAAAAAAAATAGTTTCCTGCTGAGCCAAAAAATGTTAAAATGGAAAAGCTAACATCTACTGAGCAAAGGCTGTGAATACGTATGTAAATGTTTTTATTTTTAATAAATATTTGCAAAGATTTCAAACAAACTTCTTTTACGTTATTATGGGTATTTTTTTTTTTTTTTTTTTAGAATTGAGGAAAATAATTTAAATAATTTTGGAATAAGGCTGTAACCTAACAAAATGTGGAAAAAGTGAAGAACTGTGAATACTTTCTGGATGCACTGTATACTTACCAAATCCTCCCTGCCGCCTAGTACGGTGGACTGTTCCTGACATCGAGTGCAGAGCATGCTCCACAGACCTGCTCTGGATGTGGGGATGCAGCGAACAGTCCAATGCTAAATCGTGGGGGGAGCGCCGTTTACCGGTGGAGCGTAGGGTCGGTGAGTATAAGGCTTTCTCCACTCCCCTGGAAAAAACAATCACCTAACCCTTGCAGGGCAGGCACAGCTCTGTGCAAGTGTAGGTCATTTTTTTTTACCCTAGTAGTGGAGTTTAGGCTTCGAATAGAGTTGCGACTCTTGTCCGGTTTCTATGCAGTGTGCCCGTTAGGAAGATTTAGTCTATCCGTTCTGAAGACCACTGTCCCGAGGACTGAAAGTGAGGGAAAATCCTTTGCTGAGTTGTCACCAAACCAAGAATGGAGCTGTAGGCTTCAAACGGAGACGCCTGTTTCTATGACAACTGTTTAAGAGGGAAATTATTTCTCTCTGGCGAGATTTGTTCAATAGATTTACCTTCACCTCTTTTCCTATAGACACAAATGAATGTAAAACAAAAAAAATACTAACAGAAGTATAAGCCCCCGTTCACACTGGGGCGACCTGTCAGGCGACCTAGTCGCCTGACAGGTCACCTTCCATAGAGAAGCTGCGGACCCGTTCTAATAGGAGCGACAAGTCGCTCCGACTTAGAAAAAGGGTCCGGAGCTTCTTTGGGGCAACCCGGAGCGACCTGCATAGACTTCAATGTTATGAAGTCCGTGCCGGCCGCTCTGAGGTCGCGGTGCGAGCTGCGCGCCGCGACCTATGAGGTCGCCCGGCAAAGTAGTGTCGCCCCAGTGTGAACGGGACCTTAACTATTCAATAGGTTTAAAATAAAATTGTTTTGGCTTTGCATTTTCTCTAATTTAAACACAAAAAGGTAGTAAAAAAAAAAAAAAAAAACTTTTTTCATGCATACAATGCAGTATATTGTAACCGACAGAATATTGTAACATAATGAAGTGTGTCTGCCGCATTAAAATAAAACATTTCTTAATCCTTTGCCTGCCATAATTCCACACCAGGTGACACTGGGTATTTTGGAGAGGCGAGAATGAAGAGCTCTCGCTTTACATGCTAATTCAGCGCTAAGTGACCGTATGTGTAAGTTGACAGCATCTAAGTAGCAAGTAAATGTCAATACAATGAAAATAAATGTACTATGAGAGCAGGAAATGTTTCAGTCCTCTCCTCACCTGAATCATGTAAGGCTTGTTCCCCATCTTCCTGATCTCAGACAGGTTCCTCATCTGTTGCTGGACCAGAGAGGCCTCAAATGCCACCAACATAAAGAGGGTAAAGACGCTGTAGTACCAATATTCATCTAAGCACCAGAGCCCCACACAAAACACCTGCCAACAAATACAGACAATGAGCACTCAAACGTTAACATTCAGGAACAAAGGCAGGCAACTTTTTTCCTAAACCTCCAGTCCTACAACAAACATCTTCCACATTTCTATACTGTAGCAGAAATGTCTCAGCGCTGCCCATCAGTGATGGAAAAAAGTTACCTTTTTGCAAAATTTTATAACAAAACTTCAAAAATCTTTTTTTAAATAAAATAAAAAAAAAAAAACACAACTTTTCAGTCTTTTTTTCGTCCGTTTAGCAAAAAATAAAATCACAGTGGTGATTATATGTTAACAAAAAAAGCTCTATTTGCGTAAAAAAAAAAAAATGATAAAGTTCATATGGGTACAGTGTAGCAACTGCATGTCACAAAATAAATGTTTATGAAATCTATGTTTTTAGTGCATTCATTTTTTTTTTTTTTTTTTTTTTGAGCAGCAAACCTGGAGCATTTCCAAATCTAAACTATGGACTACCATGTTTTAATGCATGGTCCTTTGTTTTCAGAAGAAATGTGCTTGAGGTCTTTAACAAATTCAATAAATCGGGCACTATCACCCCCTTCCTGCCCAGACCAAATTTTCAGCTTTCAGTGCTGATTCACTTTGACAATTGCACAGACATGAAACATTGATATGAAATTGTTATCATCACTTTGAGACAGATATAGATTTATTTTGGTGGTATTTATTCACCACTAGGATTTTTTTATTGCTTAATAAAAAAAAAAAAGACTGACCATTTTGAGGAAAAAAAAAAAAAGTTTTAGGTTTCTTTTATAAAATGTATCAAATAAGTAATTTTTCTCCTTCATTGATTATCAGTGCCCTGATTATCTGTGTAAATGTTCCCTGTCACACTTGCCAGTTACCAGCTCTCTTCTCCTCACGCTGTGACAGTCCAAGGAAAGAAATGAAGATAACCGGCAAGTTTGCCTATATGCAATCAACTGTCATTGGACTCAGCTGATCACATGGTAAAGGACCTCTGTGATTGGCCCTTTATCACAATCTGAGGTCAGCTGTGTCTGACACAGCAATCACAGAGTATGCCGGATGCGCGCCCCAGGGAGCACGGTTCTGGGAGGACATTCAAAGACTCCCTCCAGGGATGAGAGAGCCGCGCTGTAGTCTTACGGCTATAGCACGGCCATGAAGTGGTTAATATAGTTTCAAATCTGAAGGCCCCTTCCACACGGGCGGCGCGCCCAGTGGACTCCGTTTTTTGCTCAGCGGGGATGGATCCGCCAATCCCCGCTGAGCAGGCGGATGACAGCTCCATCGCCGCTCTGTGTGCAGAGACGGAGCTGTCAGAGCCCCGCTCTCCTCTATGGGAGATCGGATGATAACGGACCGCCTGTCCATTTTTTCCTGATCTTATCTGATCCTCCAGACGGACGGAAAATCGTGATTCCATCCGTCCAGATTTCATGAACAGGATCGGATAGCAGCTGGTGTCAGCGGAGAAATCACCGCTGACATCCACTGCTCCATAGAGCTGCATGGAGCATCCGATCAGGTTCGCCTGAAAAACTGACAGGCGGACCTGATCGGAAAGCCTGTGAAAGGGGGCTAAAGGGCCAATTTATACCACCTTGCTGCAATGAAGTCGGTAATATTGAATAGGATGCATAACACAATGCTAAAAAACCCATTCTGGTGTAAACAGGCCCTAAAAATACATTTTATAGACATTACATTTAACAAATGTAATGTACAGCTGTCAGGTTGGGCCCAGTATTGTAACATAACATTAAAAAGTCTCCAAAACTTTTTTGTTTAGCTCCAACAGTTTCTTATCTAGGACTATAAAAAGGACTATAAAAATGACAGGTCCAATTACACTACAAATATGTCAGACATATAGGATATTATAAAGACTCATACCTGAAACACAAAGAACGGTGCAATGGCTCTCTCTTTAAACAGATGTAGAAAATCGGGAACAACCATCTCTGCTCTAAGGACAGAAACAAAAACGTTTTAAGTTGGTAACACAATATCTGATAAACTGAGGAAATTTAAAGAGGAGTTCCAGTCTACAAAAAAAAAAATTAAAGTCAGCAGCTACACATAACTGTAGCTGCTGACTTTTAATATTAGGACACTTACCTGTCCAGGGATTCCACAATGTTGGCACCCCTAACCAATTTATCAATCTGCTTGGGGTGCAGGCACCAGCATCTGTCTCCTACTGCGCATGCTTGAGTTGCGCTTCGCTTTCTGAATGGTCCCACTGTCTTCTGGGACCTCTTCTACCTTCTGAGTAAAACCAGCGATCTATTTCCCAGAAGTGGGAGCGGGAACATGTCCACACCTGGTACCTGCTTCCCCCTCCCCTGCAAAAGTGCTAAATGTGGCAGTAGAGGGGGGGGGGGGGGTGGTGCGAACAAGTAGAGCTTCCCCTTCCCCATACAAACAATGTATGTAGGGAGCTGGAATTGAGATTTTAAGTGGTAGGAAGTGGTTTAAACTGATTGTAAAGGAAGGGATTTAAAGAAAAAAAAAAAAAAAAAAGCACACCCATGTTATACTTCGAAGCCCTGATCCTCTTCTTTTGGAGGCTAGAATGCATCAAGGTAAAAAAAACTTCTTCAGCTTTTAGAACCACTTTAGCTATGCACTCAAAAATGTGTGAAATTATCTACAGTCATAACTTTTTAAAAGAGAACAGTGGACTGTTTTAGTGGTTGTAAAGTCAGAAGGTTTTTTTATCTTAATGCATTCAGATAAAAAAAAAAACCTTCTGGGTGTAGCAGCCTCCCCTGCGCCCTAATGCATGGGAGGCTGAGACTTACTAATACTTACCTGAGGTCCATCTCTGTCCAGCCATGTCTGAGTTTCTCAACCGTCTGGGACTCTCCTTTCCGATTGTCTGAGACACAGCCCTGGCACCATTGGCTTCCCATGGCTGTCAAAGTCAGATAGCCAATCAGGAGAGAGGGGGGGTGGTGCCGTACAGGAGCTCTGTCTCTCAATGGACACAGGGAGCTGCAGCTCGGTTAGGGTGCCCCCATAGCAAGCTGCTTGCTGTGGCGGCACTTGACAGGAGGGAGGGGCAAGAAGCAGCAAAGAGGGCTCAAATAGGAGGATCCCGGCTACCCTGTGCAAAACCAACTGCACATAGGAGGTAATTATAACTTTTTTTTTTTTTTTTTTTTTAACACAACACACACAAAGACTTTACAGGCTAAGCATACAAGGAAAAAATATACTATTAAGATTTGTAAGCATCTATGGCAGAGTTCTTCTATAAATGGCTAACTTCAGATGGAAGCCTAGATGCCAGTTTTCCACTGTCACAATAAGGTTAATGAGCTGCGGTATGGTAATAAGGGAAACACAACCTCACACTGTAAGGGGAAACAATTTAAGGGCCCGTTCACACCAAGGTAGCCTGTTACAGTGCATAAGGCACAAGTATAATTGTAGCATAAATCTTTTTTTTTTTGGAAGAGAAAATTAAGAACCTCTGATTTTTATGGTTCTCTGTGCCCTACTGGAGAGATTAACCCACTATTTGTCCTGGTGACCTGGTTGTCATCCAGACACAAAAAGTGATAGGGAAGGGAGGGGAAATCTCACAGGAACACCTGTTCAATTAAAAACTAAGAGGAGATTTTCTCATATTTTACTCCCACATCTTGCCATGTTCCAGGACACAGAAAGCAAAAATAACCCGAAAAGGGTTTTAACCATGCTCTTATCTAGCCAAAACTACGAAAAAAAAGTTTGGGGTACAAATATACTTTTTCCCGGTGGACCTCTTTAGACATTACTAAAAAATCCTTTTTAATATTGCAACCTTCAGAAACAAAAATGTTCTTTTGTCAGACTTGCCTTAGTTTGGGTATTCCTGACATGCAACAAAAAGCTAAACCAATATAACAATGCCAAGACTGCAAGATGGAACAGCAATTTTATTGCTATGTATTTAACTTGTGCAATATAATCTGGGAGATTGAAAAACGAGCACATAAGTCTTTAAGGTCCCACAGTGACACCCCAACAAAGGTTTAATTTTATCAATATTACTGGACAGGGGGTCCATGGAAGGGTGTTTGTGGGAGTCCATTTGAACTTGCACTTTGTAGACAACACAAAGGAACATACAGTATACTGAAACATGTATGTGGGCCCGTACTGTACCACATGAGCTCTAGAAGGGTTTTCTCTATAGCAATGTGCTACTTTAACTGGCAATTGCGCAGTCAAACAACACAGTACGCAAATTAAATTTATATCATTTTTTCACACAAATATAGCTTTCTTTTGGTGGTGTTTGATCACAACTTTATTTTTTTATTTTATTCCTATTATAAACTAAGGCTTCTTTCACACGGCCGCTCCGTGTGAAAGGTCCGCTGCGGGACTTTTTTTTTTCCCACGGAGCGGATGACATTTCTGTCATCCGCTCCGTGTGCCCGCATATCATCCCATCCATTTGCGGATGATATGCGGACATAATGTAAGTATATGGCATTGCGGGTGTCATCCGCTGACATCCGATTTTCCTTCCTTTCCGTTTTTTACACGGATGAAAAAATAGGAACGGAACTGAAAGGAGGAAAATCGGATGTCAGCGGATGGTATTCCGCTGACATCCGCAGTGCCATTCACTTACATTATGTCCGCAAATCATCCACAAACGGATGGGATGATTTGCGGACACACGGAGCGGCCGTGTGAAAGGACCCAAAAAAAAAAAAAAAGACTGAATATTTTGGAAAAAAAACAAAAATATCCCTTATAAAAAAAATATATAATAAAATCAAGTTGTCATAAATTTAGGCCAAAATGTATTCTGCTACATGTCTATGGTACAAAAAAAAAAAAAAAAAAAAATCTTAAGCGTACTGTATATTAACTATTTTGTGTGAAAGTTACAGCGCCTCCAAACTATGCTACACAGCGGGTAAAATAAGTATTGAATACGTCACCATTTTTCTAGGTAAATATATTTGTAAAGGTACAACCAATGCAATCCATACCTGCAAATAAATCAAAAATACGTTCGGAAAATTAAGTTGTGTCCAAAAATGGAATAATGCAGAGAAAACTATTGAACACATGAAGAAAGGGGGGTGCAAAAAAGGCATGGAAAGCCAGAAAACCAGCTGAAATCTATCAGTAATTAGAAAGCAATCCTGCACCTTGTCAGTGGAAATTAATATCAGCTACTGCAGTCTCCACTGATGGCCTAAAAAAAAAAAACATTACTCCCAGGGTGTCACATAAGAAACATCTCATGATGGGTAAAAGCATAGAGCTCTCTCAAGACCCTCACAACTTTATTGTTGAAAAAAAAAAAAAAAAAAAACATACTGATGGCATTGGTTACAGAAGGATTTTAAACTTTCTGAAAGTTCCAGTGAGCACTGTTGGGGCCATAATCCGGAAGTGGAAGGAACATCATTTCACCATAAACTAGTCTATCCAAGCCAAGGACCTACTAGCCAAGGACCACTTGTGGAGAGCTTCAGAGAGACCTGGAACCAGCAGGTACAATTGTTTCAAAGGAAACCATAAGTAGTGCACTCAACCGCCATGCCCTGTATACACTTTTACCACACAAGACTCCACTGCTGAAGAAAAAGCATGTTGAAGCTTCTTTACAGTTTGCTGCACAACATTTAGACAAGCCTGTGAAATACTGGGAGAATATAGTCTGGTCAGAGGAGACCAAAATAACTCTTTGGATGCCATAATACACACCATGTTTGGAGGTCAAGTGGCACGGCACACCACTGCAAAAACACCCCCATACCAACAGTGAAGTTTGGAGGTGGGAAAACATGATGTGGGGCGGTTTTTCAGCATTTGGTAATGGCAAACTTTATTTCACTGAAGAAAGAATGAATGGAAAAATGTATGGAAAAACGTACCATGACATTCTTAATAAAACTCTGCTGCCATCTACCAGGATGATGAAGATGAAATGAGAATGGGCATTTCAGCATGGCAATGATACGAAACACAAAGCCAAGGAAACTCAATTTGGTTTCAAAGTAAATTAAGCTGCTAGAAAAGCCCAGCCAATCACCTGAATTGAATCCAATAGAAAAATCTATGGAAAGAACTAAGTTCATAGAAGAGGTAAGAGCCGCACGATTAATTGTTTAAGAAAAAAAAAAAATTGCGATCTCGACTCACTCCTCCTCATAATCTTAAAACAGAATGCCCTCAATTTTTTCTCTGCTCACTCACAGCTGTCAAAAAAAAAAAAAAAAAAGCCTCAGGAAAATGTGTATCAACATTGCCAAGGCCCCGTTCCCGGGGCGACCTCCGAGGTCGCGGTGCGAGCAGCGCGCCGCGACCTCGGAGCGGCCGGCACGGACTTCATAACATTGAAGTCTATGACGGTCGCTCCGGGTCGCCCCAAAGAAGCTCCGGACCCTTTTTCTAAGTCGGAGCGACTTGTGTCGCTCCTATTAGAACGGGTCCGCAGCTTCCCTATGGAAGACGACCTATGGCGACCTGTGAGGCGACCAGGTCGCCTCACAAGTCACCCCAGTGTGAACGGGGACTAAGACTGCCAGAGAACTATAAACACGTTTCACAATGTATCATTTCCTTCTTTTAGATCATGGGTGTCCAACCTTTTGGCTTCTCTGGGCCACATTGAGTGTAGAGAAATTTTCTCGGGCCGCATATAAAATATATACTATGGTTAAGGTATATAAGTAATAAAACTTTGCCGCCCCCTTCCCGCGCTGCTGCGCCCCCCCCCCCCCCCCCCCCAGCACTAATTTAACACAACTAGAGGATGATCCCCTCCGAGGCAGCCTCTGCCTACAGTTAGTTGGAAGCCACTGTGGCCGTACCACCGACTCGACTTCCTTCCTCCCCAGCAAAAAATAAAAATAAATTGTCAGGGGGCAGTGGGCCGCAGGTTGGACATGCCTGTTTTAGATCAAAGTAAGAGCCCTTTCACACATTTTTCTGGCGGACCTGATCTGATCCTCCATGCACCTCTATGGAGTAGTGAATGTCAGCGGTGACATGTCTGCTGACACCTGCTGCTATCCGATCCGTGAAATCCAGATGGATGAAAAGCCTATTTTCCATCCATCTGGAGGATCGGATTGGATAAAAATGGACAAGCGGTCCGTTTTCATCTGATCTCCCATGGAGGAGAGCAGGATCTGACGGGTGTCTCAGCATAGTAAGCGGAGACGGACCTGTCATCTGCCTGCTCAGCGGGGATCGGCGGATTGATCCCCGCTGAGCAAAAACAGAGTCCGCTGGGCGGAAAGACTGTGTGAAAGGACCCTAACGAACTTCTGTAAGTGAGGGCAGTTTAACCTCTTAAAGACTAACCCCATATACCTTGGCATAAAGAGATTATGAATACTAAGTAAACAGATAATTATTTGGATATTGCATAATTTTTTTATTTTATATTGTTTTGTCCCTTTGTTGAAAGGACGTTTGGAATGTTCGTTTTTATGCACATATTGAAATAAAAAGAATTAAAAAAAAAAAAAAAAAGACTAACCCCAAGTTAAAAATCAGTATTTTTTGTTAGAAAATTGCTTAGAACCCCTAAAACACACATTTTTGTAGCAGAAACCCTAGAGAATAAAATGGCGATTGTTACAATATTTTATGTCACACTGTATTTGTGCAGAAGTCTTTCAAATGCAGTTTTTTGGGGAAAAATACACTTTAATGAATTTAAAAAAAACTAAACAGTAAAGTTAGCCCAATTTTTTTTGTATAATGTAAAAGATATTACCCAGAGAATCGTGATATTTATACTACGCTAAAAAAACACAAAAAAAAAACAAACGTGATTCTAATTTTATCCAGAATCGTGCAGCTCTAGAAGAGGCCCATAGATACCTCAAAATTTGAAGACTGTTTGTGTGAAAGAATGGGAAGAAAGAACTAAAGAACAGAGTTCATAGAAGAGGCCCAAAGAACCTTTAGTAGTCAAAGGCTGTGTGGAAGAATGGGTCAAAGTCACACCTGAGCAATGCATGAGACTAGTTTCTCCATACAAGAGATGTCTTGAAGCTGTCATTACTAATGAAGGATTTTGCATGAAGTATTAAATACATTTCAGTTAGCGTGTCCAATACTTTTTCCCTGTGTCATTTCGTTTTATTACACAACTTCATTTCTGAACTTTTTTGTTTCCTTGTATGTATGGATTGCATGGGTTGCTACCGACATGTGGTGAACATTTCCTGTCAATAGCACCTTTAGAAATACATTTACCTAGAAAAATGGTGACGTGTTCAATACTTATTTTACCCGCTGCATACATTTGAAAATTGATTAATCCTGATGTACTAACGGCCAATCTCATTTCTTGAGGCCCTCAACCACTTGCTGACCGCCTCACCTATTAGTACGGCAGCAGAGTGGCTCTCCTGTGCCAGATCACGTGCTAGCACTTCTGGGTAGGGGGCGTGCGTTGGCTGTGCTGTGACTGGACACAGCACAAGCCAATTTGCGGGTGCTGGCCAATGGATGACCGGCAGCACCCGCTGATCGGCGAGAAGGAAGATAGGATAAAGCTCTGTATGCAAACAATATTGGAATAAAAACCAGCACATCCCTTAGTAAAAGCACCTCACAGCAAACACACCAAGCACTGTTAGGCACACATTTAACCCTTCGATCGCCTTGGATGTTAACCCCTTCCCAGCCAGTGTCATTAGTACAGTGACTGTGTATATTTTTAGCCCCGAATAACGTATTAGTGCCACTGGTTCCCACAAAGTATCAGACCGTCCGCCATGCTATCAATCCCGCTATGGGTTGCAGATCACTGCCATTACGTGTGTGTGTGTGTGTGTGTATATACACACACACCGTAGTTTGCAGACGCTATAACTTTCGCATAAACCAATACGCTTATTGGGATTATTTATTTTTTTAAGCAGAATACATATTGGCCTAAATTTATGGATTTTATTCATTGGATGTGTTTTATAGCAGAAAGTAAAAAACATTCCCCCCCCCCCTCCCCCCAAACTTTTAGGTCTTTTTTTTTTTCTCAGCGCAAAAAATAAACCCAGTGGTGATCAAATACCACCAAAAGAAATCTCTATTTGTGAGGAAAATTGCGGCAAACGCGGGTGGCCGGCGGCAATCGCTGCCGCCAGCCCCAAGCATCGGCATCCCCGCTGCCTAGTGGGGGCGGAAGTGCGCGCTCGTCCCCCAGCATCACACGCACGACCAACATAGTACTACATCAGTTAGTGCAGCGGAGCCAGCCTGCCGCAGTAAAACTGAAGCGGGCGGTCGGCAAGTGGTTAAAATGCCAGGACAGTACAAATGTCCCCTTTTTGGAAAGTAGACAGTCTGAGACATTAAGAGGCCTGCTGAGTTTTTTGAAGTTGAAAACTTTTTTGGGAAAATACCTTTTTTTTTTTTTCCACATACAGTCACCAGCACAGTACCGCATCATCATATGACTGGTGTGGCCGGGATCAGGGACATTGAGTGGTGACCGTATGAGGAAAAATAAAAAAAATGCGTTAGAGGGGGTTAGGTTCCGGGATCTGCAATCTGCTGTGTTCGCCGGTTGGGGTGTGCGCGCAGTGCACCTGAACTGAAGCAGATACAGTGACATACATATATAAGATTGTGCCTGCACATGCCGCAGTGGCGGGTCGACAAGTAGTTAAATGCAGATCCATAGATCAACATATCTCAGGCCAGCTTCACAGGATGCAGACAGGAAGGAAAAAAACTGAAAACTGTTTTCCTGGCTGCTGTCCCCAATTAAGCACAATGCCCAAGAAACAAAAAATAATACCAAGACAGTTCTTACTTGTTGATTCCATATTTCTTCTCAGCAGCTTTGATATCCGCTTCTTCTAGGTATCCTTTAGAACTCTGGTAATAGGACAGGGGGCGCTCCAGTGGAAACACAACAGGATAAAAAACTTTCTTCTCTTCAGCATCATAGGAATATTTGATTTTTTGGAACTCGAATGACAGGGTCTCCTTCCCATCTTCATTCTGGAAAAACAACCAAGATGTGTGAAAAAAAAAAACCTCTTTAAATAGAGAAAGAATCTGAGGCAATATTATAGAACATCAATTTATGGATTGCCAATCAAAAATCAAGACCGTCCCAAAATTCAAAAGACTAAACTAGACAGATCAGCCGCTATCGGCCACAATGCAGATCAATTCCTGCATCTCACAGCAACTGTACAAATGCCCCTGCCCTGAGACAACAAGCCTCTTTCAGTGTGCACCACTGCTGATTTAGTGGGGGAAATTTACTAAAACTGGAGTGTGTAAAATTTGCTGCAGCTCTGCATAGAAACCAATCAGATTCCAGGTTTTATTGTCAAAAGATTAATTGAAGAGGCTGAAGATAGCAGCCGACTGGCTGCCATGCACAGCTATGCCAGATTTTACACAATCCAGCTTTAGTAAATCTACCCCAATGTGTCAAAGAAGCAGAGGTATAAGCAGAACGGACACCTTGGCTCAAAGCTGTATGCTCCTTTACCCCCAAAATGCCACCTCCCATAACCTGGATCTGTCCCTGAAGATTCATTAAACAGGCCTTTGACAACGTCTATGATGACGAAACGCGTTAGGCCCACATAACGAACGCAAGCACGCTGCGGCCATCTTGGATATCCTATGCTGTACCATGCAAGTAATTTTGTGAGTACCTGTCCTATTCTTTCAATAAAACACTCTATTTGAAACGTATTACACGACTGGATGCCCTTTGTTTCTCCATGGAGGTCCATGCCGCCCTGTGACTGGTAGATTAACAGATGGGAGTCCATATGCCATTTACGTATTTATATACACTCTGGTTTCTGGCTTTGGAGAATTTCTGGAGGCTGATGACCGGACTGCTGACCCCTGCTATCCATGCCTGTCTGATGATTATGAGCTTATCTTTTGTCATACATGCCTGCTTGATCATTGATTTGGTAAGAGTACCCTGGCACTCACATTGCGGTGGTGGATACTGGTTCTCGGTGGGAGCGGCTTCCTGTCACCACATTTTTTTCATTTTGTTTTATGATCCAAAGACTGTATTAATTTCAGTTTATTTGATCCATTCACCCACTGAAGTTGTGTCTATCATTGGATACCTCTATTTATGATTCTTGGTTCATGTGTATTTCATGTTTATATGCACATTAGCATTTCATTATTAGGCGCTGCACTTTTTCTTTATTTTTGGCTTACTGGATTTGTTCTGTTGTGCTGGCTGCCTCACTTGTTGGTATCCAGTTTACACTGAGTACCTATTTGTTTACAATCAGACACTACATTTATCTATGTGTTTATCTAGAGACTAGCGCAACTCTATCCATTTCATTAAACATATATAAAACAACATTTTTTTTTTTTTTTCAGTTTTAGACAGAGTAGGGAAGGGATAAACATTTCATACTATTTTCTGCCCCCTTTGTCCCAGAGATATATACACATATACATATATATACATATACACACACACACATACAGCCCTCAAATTTTTCACTCGCCTGCTCGCATTTTGCGAGTGGAAAATTATTTATGGCGAGCGAGCGTGGGGCTGCTCCGGGAGCCGATCAGGTGAAGAGAGGAGAGGAGGAGGAAAGCCGGCCAGCCCAGCCGATGCATCAGACAGAAGCTCCTGGGCATGAGGATGTATCGATCATAGATTCACCTCAGAACCTGGCCGGATAATGACAGAGCGGCAGATCATCCCGCTGTTACAGTTTTAATTGTAATTGCCGGGCGCTCGGTGACACGCACAGTCCCGCCTCCTAGCCCAGCTTCTTTGATAGACAGAACACCTGGCCAACCAGGACGTGAGACGTCTATCAAAGAAGCCGGGCTAGAAGGTGGGACTGTGTGTGTGTCACCGAGCGCCCGGCAATTACAATTACAACTGTTACAGCGGGATGATCCGCCGCTCTGTCATTATCCAGCCAGGTTCTGAGGTGAATCTATGATCGATACATCCTCTCATGCCCAGGAGCTTCTGTCTGATGCATCTATGTAAATGGACAGTTGTAATTGTAATTGCCGGGCGCTCGGTGACACACAGTCCCGCCTCCTAGCCCGGCTTCTTTGATAGACGCTTCACGTCCTGGTTGGCCAGGTGTTCTGTCTATCAAAGAAGCCGGGCTAGGAGGCGGGACTGTGTGTCACCGAGCGCCCGGAAATTACAATTACAACTGTAACAGTGGGATGATCCGCCGCTCTGTCATTATCCGGCCAGGTTCTGAGGTGAATCTATGATCGCACTTCCTTTCTTCTCTCTTGGTTTTCCCAATTCTCACTTCCTTCTTCTTGGTTTAATCGAAAGCTTGTCTATGATTCATGTACATTCATGCATCATGTTGTATACATTTTTATATACACCCCAATGTATCTGTATATGTCCTCTGTATCGATACCATGTTTTCTCTTGCTGGAAATATATCTGCCTGGTATCTGTAAAGATGTAAGAGAGTTAGTCTGCCGATATTTACTCGTGCTCACTTTCACTTTACTATTTATTCGTATTATTTTTTACCCATCTCATTTTTGTTTCCTTTATTTTTGTCCTCTATGGATCCACCTCCAATATTTGGGGACGGATATATGCTTTGCTTTTCCTTCCCTGGCTTTTCTTCATCCCAGCCACATATATATTGGGGCTGGATGCTGTTTACAATCGCTATCGTTTGTCACTGGGTATTCTACTACTTTGGCACTATATGTCCTGGTATAGGGCTGGATTGCTCCCCAACATGTGCATGCCCCATTGTGTCACATGCGGGGTCTGCAATGGATTGAGCCATGTGACACGTGCATCCTTCTGATGTGAGGTTGCATTGACATGCACTGGCGAGGCTGCATTGACATACACGGGCGAGACTGCTTTGACGGGCATGGGTGAGACTGCTTTGACGGGCATGGGTGAGACTGCTTTGACGGGCATGGGTGAGACTGCTTTGACGGGCATGGGTGAGACTGCATTGATAGGCACTGATGGGCACTGTTTAGGTTTCACTGATGGGCTCTGTTGAGGCCGCACTGATAAGCTTTATTGATGATGCTGCACTGATGGTCACTGAAAACGTTATTAATATTTATTTTTGTAACTTCTGCATTAAAGCAAAAACATTTAACAGTGTAATTTTATGAGAATTTATGAGGGCGTGTTTAGGGGCAGAATTAGGGGCGGGGCAGGGTAGGAGTTGGGTGGGGCAACTGGTGGCGAGTAACCCTTAAGGCCTGGCAAGTAGCTCAGGACTTTAAATTTTGAGCCCTGTGTGTGTATATTTTTTTTTTTTTTTTAAACTCTATATCTTTCCAAGGGAAACATCAGCTAGAAAGCACTGCTTATCCTTCTCCGTGTCTTAGAAGAGAGCTGCTGTAACACTAAACTGAGCCATACAGGACGCTGCAAAGCATGCGGGAGTAGAAAGGGTCTAGAGCAGCCTTTATCAACTAGGGTGCCTTGGCAAAATGCATAAAAACTGATCAAAATCTGTACACAAAAAGCAGCAGGTGTATCAAGCCTGCCTTTCAGTTACACACAGCCACCATTATGACTTTCTAGACCCTGGCATCCTAACAACCAATCACATCATCAGGTAATGAGGAGGATGTCTGTTGCCTCCACAGCATCCTTGTTTGACCCTCCTGTGCCGCTCTTCTGGGGTGACTCCTGCACGGTTGTCTGTGATACCTTGTACAGGCAGGCAGATAAACAAATGACAGGAAGGGAGAATGAACTGCCAGAGCGCTCAACTCTGCCATGGTAATTCATTGAAACTACAAGCCTAAATATGGGTAACATGTTCCCAAAAGGTGAAATTATGCTTTAAAAAAGGTGTCCTCTTGGTCTGTCTGGATCAATTAAGTTGATGAAGAAACTGGATAACAATAGTGAGTGGGCACATTATTTTTACTATGACTGTAAAAGTATACAAGTCAATGCACTTTATGAAACTCCTTAAAGTTCCTCTATCCAAATCTGAGGTTTTTATTGCTGGCGGGTGTCGGCTTCATCACGTACACATCCAGGTGATAATACCTTTATGTCTGAGCTACTAAATCCACCCACTATGAAGAGCCTGCTTGCCTCCAAGTTTTTTTATTTTATAAATCATAAATTGCAGGTTTTAAGACCAGCATGACAACCTGAACTATGTTAAAGTTTAGAAGGTCAGGGAAAGTCTTTAAAGATCGGTTACACAGATAAGCTGCTCTGTATATTGTGAAAACACGGGCATTAAAATTTCTTTGGGTAGGACTGGTTTCAGCTGACACATAACAAGGAGTATGTGATTTCATGTACATTTATCCTAATCAGGCAATATACCAGAGATAAGAGCTCATGTTTACCATAAATATACTCACTACAACACAAAGGGAATTATTGTGGCCTCACCTTCTCTCTGAGTAGCGGCACTAGCTCCGCAGATCCATTGTTGGGAGTCGGTACGACTTTAGCGAATGTTGCAGTCTTTGGGTTTGGGTTCTGTGGAGAGATACAAGCACTGTCAGCATGACTTCAGTTACTCTCATTCCACTTTACTCAAAGGTAGATTTCACTCTAATATATCTCATCTGTTGACAGGCTTTGTTATTAAACAGGCAAAATAAAGGGGAAAAAAAATGTGCACCTTGTTTGTGGTTACTACAAGCACATTGCAGTGTTTCCCAAACAGCTGGACTGGTATTGACTGTGGCTAGCGGAGAATGTAAAGTATGGATAATTTGTTTGCTAATACACTATGAAAAATATACACCATGTTTTATTTCCAATAAAAAAATATTGGGAGCACAAGAACACAACAGTCACACATTTCAGGGGCCACAAACCTTCAGTATACAGCCGCTAATACTGAAAAAACGTCAGACTGTTGAACAGTTTGCTATAGAGCAGGGGTCTTCAAACTATGGCCCTCCAATTGTTCAGAACTACAATTCCCATCATGCCTACAAATGTCAGAGTTCTACAATGCCTCATGGGACGTGTAGTTCCACAACAGCTGGAGGGCCATAGTTTGAGGATCCCTGCTATAGAGTCTCCTTTGAGTCCATATGAGTTTTTCAAATCTTTAGACACTGGTAGTGAGGGGCTTGTGGTTCACAAAACGGTTTGCAATGTTTCTATGTAGCTGAAGAGCTAGTAAAATATTTTGGACTATTAAAGAGGTTGTAAACTTAGTTAAATTTTTTTTTTTTTTACAAGCTGAAAGAGAAACACATAATGAGCTAGTATGCATCGGCCGTCTTTTGTCCAGGGCTGTCGTGTCTGTTGAAAACTGCAAAAGACTGCACACGAATTTTGTCGGCCAACAACAGCCGACTGCAGAAGTGATGTCATGTGATGGTTAACTTTCCGTGTGTTTTTTCTTCTCTGAGCATGCCCAGTCTTGCTAATCTGCTGTCTGTCGGCCGAAATCTGTACTGACTGGCGAACAATCGGCCGTTCTGGTGTTGGCCAACAAAAATTTTAATGCTTGCACGACAGATTCTGTTCGGCCGAAAATGCGCTGTCGGCTGTCGGAAGCATCATACTAACAAGCCTACAATCGGCCGATCGGTCGTCGGCCGAATATTTACGGCCGACAATCGGTACGTGTGTACGGGGCTTTAGTTATGTCAAAGCAAAATGGAGGAGAGAGGAACTTGATGACCCAAAGAAGAATAATCACCATCATGGCAGATTTTTTAACCTGCCTAATGTTCCTTCCATGGGCTGTTAGCAAGCGGACCACTACCTGACAACAGGGTGAGGTCTGTCATCAAATATCAAGATCAGCTCCTATAAAGTGGTTCTAAAGCCTAAAGATTTTTTACCTTAATGCATTCAGGTAAAAAATGATTAGGCATAGTTTTTGGCCTCTCACAGCCCCCCACCCCCATACTTACCTGAGCCCTCATTCAATCCAGTGCTGTGCAGATCTTCAGCTCTTCTCTCTCACTTCTGGGTCTCCCTGGCTTTTCTGGGGTACCAGGAGCCATTGGCTCCCGATGCGGTCAATCAAAGCCAGTGAGGAAGGAACTGTCCGTGTCAATGGATGCAGCAGCGGGGCTAGGGAGCGAGCATGCACAAGTGCACCCATGGGGAGCAACTTTCCAAGAGGGCACTGGACAGAGAGGAGAGGAAAGGCTGGGCGTGCCGGAGGGGGACCCCAGAAGAGGGGGGTTCGTGGTTTTTCTTCCATTAGCTAATTCCAAAACCAAAATGTATTTTTAAGTGGACATAGGGGTGAACTGCAAAATCTGGAAGGCAGGCATCTCTAGCCTATGAAAAAAAAAAAAGATTTTCACTTAGGCTCAATTCACACCTACAGTGAGGGAAACAAATATTTGATCCCCTGCTGATTATGTACATCTGTCCACTGACAAAGAAATGATCAGCCTAGAATTTTAATGGTAGGATTATTTTAACAGCGAGAGACAGAACAAAAAAACAAAAACGCATTTCAAAAAAGTTATAAACTGATTTGCATTTTAATGAGTGAAAAAAGTATTTAACCCCTTCGCAAAACATGACTTAGTACTTGGTGGCAATCACAGAGGTCAGACGTTTCTTGTAGTTGGCCACCAGGTTTGCACACATCTCAGGAGGGATTTTGTCCCCCTCCTCTTTGCAGATCCTCTCCAAGTCTTTAGGGTTTTGGAGTCTGATGTTTGGCAACTGGAACCTTCAGCTCCCTCCAGATTTTCTATGGGATTAAGATCTGAAGACTGGCTAGGCCACTCCAGGACCTTAAAAGAGTTGTAAAGGCAGCAGGTTTTTCTGCCTTTACATTACATTCTATGCATTAAGATAAAAACCCTTCTGTGTATAGCAGCCTCCCCAGCACCCACTCTTACCTGAGCCCCATCTCTATCCAGCAATATCTATGAGTCACTCTGCCATCCAGAACTCCCTCCTGATTGCCTGAGACAATCAAAGTCAGTTAGCCAATCAGGAGAGAAAGGGGGCGGGCCGTGCCAGGCCACAGCTCCGTTTCTAATTGGACACACGGAGCTGCAGCTCAGCTCTGGTGCCCTGATAGACTGCTTGCTGTGGGGGCACTCGATAGGAGGGAGGGGCTGAGAGCAGCAAAGAGGGACCTAAGAAAAGGAGGATCCAGGATGCCCTGTGCAAAAATTAAAAACAAAAAAATAACCGCGCTTGGTCAATCAACGAAGGCAGCCGGTACAATAGCCAAGATCAGACCACAGATAAATAAAAATAAGGTGTACAGCGCCACACACCTGAAACACAGAAAATGAAGGAGGAAAAATATATCTGTGCCCATAGAAAGCCAAAGGTCAGACCCAAGAACAGTACATAAGTCCACAGCAAATAATTTTCCCCTTTGATGGAAACAATCAGCAGAAATGGAGGAGAATCCAGCACCAAGAGAATCTGGTCCACAGACAATACAACACCACGTGCTCTGAAGAGGAGGTCTCCTTACCAGAATAATTGACCCTCGGTTAGGACTGGAGTGGTCAAAAGGGCATGCGTTAGGGTGACAGACTGAGTGTATAGTACACACATCCAAGCTCCGGTCAGCGGTCCAGTGTCATATCTGTAAAGATGGTAACTCCACAGCACTCCCACTTCTCCCAATACTTGTCAGCTGGATAAGCCAAATGAACCTCCAAAAACAAGGAGACTCCAATGGTGTAGTATGTACAATTTATTGGCATAAAAAGTCACATTTGGAAACTCACATATCAGCAGATATAACCAACATGAAGCACAAGATGGCCGCGGCAGTGGGCGTGTCTACGTGCGAGCGTGCCGTTTCGTCATCGCGGGGACATTGTCAAGGCGCTGTACACCTTATTTTTATCGCCCTGTGCAAAACCAACTGCACAGAGGTGGTAAGTATAACATGTGTTTTTTTTTTTTAAACATAGACAAGACTTTACAATCACTTTAATGAGCTTCCTCTTGAGCCACTCCTTTGTTGCCTTGGCCGTGTGCTTTGGTCATTATGCTGGAATACCCATCCACAACCCATTTTCAATGCCTTGGCTGAGGGAAGGAGGTTCTCACCCAATATTTGATGGTACATGGCCCCATCCATCGTCCCTTTTTTGCAATGTATTTGTCCTGTCCCCTTAGCAGAAAAACAACCCCAAAGCATAATGTTTCCACCTCCATGTTTGACGGTGGGGATTCTGTTCTTGGGATTATAGGCAGCATTCCCCCTCCAAACACGTGCAAGGCGAGTTGAGTTGATGCCAAAGAGCTCGATTTTGGTCTCATCTGACCACAACACTTTCACCCAGTTCTCCTCTGAACCTTTCAGATGTTCATTAGCAAACTACAGACGGATCTGTACATGTGCTTTCTTGAGCAGGTGGACCTTGCCAGCTCTGTAGGATATTAGTCCTTCACAGGGAAGTGTGTTACCAATTGTTTTCTTGGTGACTATGGTCCCAGCTGCCTTGAGATCACCGACAAGATTCTCCCGAGGAGTTCTGGGCTGATTCCTCACTGTTCTCATGATCATTAAAACTCCACGAGGTGAGACCCTGCATGGAGTCCAAGACCGAGGGAGAGTGACAATTATTTGGAGTTTCTTCCATTTTCAGATAATCGCACCAACTGTTGTCACCCTCTCACAAAGCTACTTGGCGATGGTCTTGTAGCCCATTCCAGGCTTGTGTAGGTCTACAATCTTGTACCTGACATCCTTGGACAGCTCTTTGGTCTTGGCCATGGTTAAGAGTTTGGAATCGGATGGATTCTGTGGACAGGTGTCTTTTATACAGGTAACAAGCTGAGATTAGGAGCACTCCCTTTAAGAGTGCTCCTAATCTCAGCTAATTACCTGCATAGAAGACACCTGGGAGCCAGAAATCCTGCTGATTGAGAAGGGATCAAATACTTATTTCACTCATTAAAATGCAAATCAATTTATAACTTTACTGAAACACGTTTTTCCGGATATTTTTGTTGTTATTTTCTCTCACTGTTAACAACTTCTGGACCGGAAGGATTTGCCCCCTTAATGACCAGGCCCCATTTTGCGATGCGGCACTGCGTTATTTAATGGACAATTGCGCGGTCGTGCGACGCTGTACCCAAACGAAATTTAAGTCTTTTTCCCACAAATAGCGCTTTCTTTTGGTGGTATTTGATCACCTGAGCGATTTTTTTTTTGCGTTATAAACAAAAAAGCTTCAATTTTGGGGAAAAAAAAAAAACAATATTTTTCACTTTCTGCTATATAACATTCCCAAAAAAAAAAATGTAAAAATCTAATTTTTAACATTTTAGGCCAATTTGTTTTCTGCTAAATATTTTTGGTAAAAAAACAATCGCATCTACTAACTATGGGAAAGATTAGTGCCATTTTTATTTTTTTAACTAGGAATGGCGGCGATCTGCGATTTTTTTTTCGAGACTGCGGGGGAGAGATCGGACCCCTAATTGACATTTTTGACACTTTTGGGGGTACCAGTGACATTACTACAGTAATCAGTGCTAAAAATATGCACTGTTACTGTAATGACGACACTGGCAGGGAAGAGGTTTATAGTATAGGTGATCAAGGGGTTAAACCTGACCCTAGGGGAGTGATTCTAACTGTGGGGGGGGGGCGTGGCTTCTGAGATGACCACAGAGACATGTGATCCTATATAGAAGGATCACATGGGCTCTGATCATTTTAGGAGGACGGTCGGCTGTGTTTACAACAGCCAACCGTCCTCTCTCAGCGGGGAACGATCGCGGGTGTCAGGCGGGAATCGGAGCCGCCTGACACCCGCATCGGCTTCCCCGCTGACGATTGGGGGTAGGAGTGCGCCGTGCTCGCCCCCTAGCTCCTCCCAAGGTGAGCGACGTAGATCTACGTAATTTTGCCTGTACGAGTCACCCTGCCACATTAAAAAGGCGGTGGGTGGTCGGGAACTGGTTAAAATAAACCTATCATTAAAATAATAGACCGATCATTTCTTTGTTAGTGGGCAAACTTAAAAAATCAGCAGGGGATCAAATACTTTATTTCCCCTCACTGTATGGATGTTGCTTTTGAGCGTTTCTGTAATGCTTTTTGTTGTGCGTTCCACTTTTTTTAACCGCAATTTTGCATTTAATGCTTTTTTTTCCTCTTTCGGAAAATTTGTCGTTGTGCAGATTTTAAAACACAGAACATAAAATGTGGCAAAAGTTTCATGTTTAAAAAAAGTCTGACTATTTCCAAAAAAAGTGGAGGCACAAACATGCATTAATCTGAACATGTTTCAAAGGAACCCATGTTAAAAAAAAAAAAAAAATGTCCTGCATTTCTGCAAAAAG